>NC_085875.1:11683388-11695888 GCF_034702125.1 Engraulis encrasicolus
ATTGCTTGGTGCGTGCACTCCCAAAAAGTAGTAATCACTCAAGAGCAGGCTACTGGAGACATTGAGAATGGACTAGCTCCGAAACGTCGGTTTCTCCAGTTAACCTTAGACTTCTGTTGTTTAATTTCGGCTTCAATACACCTTTTCACACAAGCCTTGTGTGCGCCTCCTTTTTTCCATTATCTTGAGCAGTATATGCATACGCCATATTGCGGTAGTTCTACCTGATGAAGTGGCTGAAGAGTCTGGTGGTGTTGCGGATGATGCGCGCGGCTCTGGACTCCTCATGTTGACAACGCTGCAGCGTCAACCCATCATCCATATGGCCCTCTGAGTGGAGGCAGGCCTGGGGAGAGAGAGAGGGAGAGAGAGAGGGAGAGAGAGAGAGAGAGAGAGAGAGAGAGAGAGAGAGAGAGAGAGAGAGAGAGAGAGAGAGAGAGAGAGAGAGAGAGAGAGAGAGAGAGAGAGAGATGTGGGAGTCAGAGAGAGAGAGGGGGGAGAGAGGGGGAGAGAGATGGGGGAGATAGAGGGAGAGAGAGAGAGAGAGAGAGAGAGAGAGAGATGGGTGAGACAGAGAGAGAGAGAGCGAAAGAGAGAGAGAGAGAGAGAGAGAGAGAGAGATGGGGGGGAGAGAGGGAGAGAGATGGGGGAGAGAGAAGGACAGAGAGAGAGAGGGACAGAGAGAGAGGGAGAGGGAGAGATGGGGGAGACAGACAGAGAGAGAGAGAGAGAGAGAGAGAGAGAGAGAGAAGAAAAAAACAGTGAGAACAGAGAGCACAAGAGGGGAAAACAGAATAAACGGATGAAAACAGAAAGGGGGACAGAGAGTGAAAAAAACAGCAAGGGGAAGAGAAAGAGATGTTGGGATGTTGAATGACTGTCCCATTGTGTGGGCGAAAGAGGAAAATATGATGCCCAATTGCGGGGACAGCAAGTAGAGAGCACAAGAATAGAGTGGGGGAGGCTGAGTGTTTTTCTAGCGCTTGTTGACTGGTAAGTACCGACAAGCACGACACAAAGGCTTTGACGCAGGTGCTCCAAGATGAACTGTGTATCTTAGTGTGTGTGTGTTTGTGTGTGTGTGCCCATCTCTGTTTGTGTGTCTTACTGTGTGTGTGTGTGTGTGTGTGTGTGTGTGTGTGTGTGTGTGTGTGTGTGTGTGTATGTGTGTGTGCTTACACACGTATACATGTGTGCGTGTGTGCCTGTGTACACGTGTGTGTGTGTGCCTGTGTACACGTGTGTGTGCCTGTGTGAGTGTGTGCATGTGTGTCTGTGTGTGTGGTTTGTCTAGATATGGTAGACCGTGAGCATGGTAATGAGTGTGTGAATACCTATATATTCTTATCCATATAGAGTACATGTGTGATAGCATGAACAAGATTTTCTCTTATAAAATAAAATAAATGGACCAATCCTGCTCAGCAGTTCTAAGTGTGGTGCATTTCTACAGACCAGGGGTGAGTTTCTCAAAAGGGAAGTTGTTAGCCTGTTAGCAACTTCGGTAGTTGCCAATGGGAAAATGCATTGAAAGCAACGAAGTAGCTAATGTAATACGCAACTTTGGTTTCGAGAAATTCACCCCAGCTGACTAATCTGAGTCCACACAATCTACACAAGTACTCTTACAAGACAATACACATTTTGTTTCTGTAATGCCAAGAATGAATACATTTTCAGACCAATTTACCGTTTTAATGTGTGGTATTGTGAAAATTACCCAAATAATTAGGCTGCATGGTACTTCATTGTGCTTAACCACTCAAATGTGTTTGTTTTAACTACAAGCATTTGTTGTGTAAGGGTTAACGTTCAGCGAGAAGGTCGCTACCGTGGAATAGCAGCACGACAGAGAGAATCTTTAGACCCCGACGCGGAGCGGAGGGGTCTTGTTCTCTCTGAAGTGCTGCTATTCCACAAAGCGACCGACTCGCCGAAAGTTAACCCGCTTATTATATGGATATACTTAAATGATTCACACATGGCGGGGACATTTCTTTAGACCTATTTAATGTTAAGATTGTTGCTGCGCAAAACAAAACAGTGCCGTTGTGGAACACCGCTAGGCAACAGCTAGGTAGCCAGGACAACAGGTGTTGTCTATCACAGCAGCTGATTAGAGTGACAAAAGACCGGACCCCCTGCGGAGTGATATGAAACATTCGCTTTAGCCACTGACTTGTATACAAGCCAGTGGCTTTAGCAGTGAACGTATTGTTGCCATTGACAGCGGTAGCCAGGACAACGGGTGCTGTCTATCACAGCAGCTGATTAGAGTCTTGTTGAAAAGTCGCTTTAGCAGTGAAAAGTCTTGTTGCCATTGACAGCGGTCTGTTATAGACCAACCCGTCCGTTATCGAAAAATAACAGACGTCCGAACGTTGGGGAGCCCCGTTGAAATGAATGGAGCATTCGACAGATGACGTCACAACCATATAATAAGTTCTCTTAATGTGTGCTATGTGATGAGTGCTAAATTCAAGTCTCTAACAGGGTCTTTAACAGATGAGACTGATGATTTTCAAATAATGCTCAAAACCCGCCTGGAAACACTAAATCCTGCCCAATTTGGACTAAATTGCCCAATTGCCATCCTAAATAGCCCAATTTGGCGATAAACAGCCCACTCTGGCAACACTGGTCTCTAACACACCAAATGCAAAGAAGGACAATGACAGAAAGGAGAGGGAATGAGCCATGATGATCCTTACCCGTCTCTTAAGGGGTCCTAGACGTGCGGATTTTGCGTCAGGCGCTTGGTAGGACAGCCACAGGCCGGTGGCCGCGTGCATGACGAAGCAGATGGAGTCCCCGTACTTGATCTCGCCCACCCCCATGCCCTCCACGTCTCGCTTCGGGCTCGACTCCACCTTCTCCTACAGCACACAGGAGCAATCATATGCAAAGCAGAAGATGAGTGTACAAATATGCAGACGGACATATGCATGGACAAATAGACACACAGACACAATCACATGCATATGTACACGTACACGTACACACACACACGTACAAACACACAGGCTCCGTGAGATAATTCCACACAAAAGTACAAGAACTGATTTCAAGAAAAAATATACATCATAAACATACTTGCTTGCACACACACAAAACACAAACATACATCTTCAGAGAGGTACAGAACTTGCACACAATAAATTGCACAATTGCCAATGGACAGAAACACACACACACACACACACACACACACACACACACACACACACACACACACACACACACACACACACACACACACACACACACACACACACACACACACACACACACACACACACACACACACACACACACACACACACACGAACGTGAGTGCGTGCGTGACCCACACAAATGCACACCCCCTACAATATATCAATGACATATCATTCATTGTCGTAATGACCCGCCCCTCTCTCTTTCCGTCTGTGAAATGCTGCCGGTCTGATTCTGATCACATCTTTAATTATGCCAGGTGCCCGGGTGGGGACATTGATCTAAGACAGCGGTAGCGGTGGCGCTCCTAAAAAGATGCTGACGGATCAGGATCAACCGCGCAGGGCAGGGCTGTGCGAGTCAAGGCACGGCGAGGCGAGGCAAGCCAAGCCGCTCAAGGACTGAGAGAAGCATGACCTCCTTCCACCCTCTCTCTATTCCTTCCTAAAATGACTCATAATTACCAGCACTATGCTATGGAGGAGAGGGAGATATGGATGGAGGGAGAGAGAGAGAGAGAGAGAGAGAGAGAGAGAGAGAGAGAGAGAGAGAGATGGGTAGGGGGAGAAGGGCACAGAAAAGTAGAGTGAGAGGGAGATGGAGAGAAATAGACAGAGAGAACGAGAGCGATAGACAAAGGGAGAAGAGTCAGAAGGACAGAGGACAGCGATAAGAAGGAGATAAAAAGATTTAATGCAAAGGAGGAGATAGCACAACAGACAGGGAGGGGAATTGGAGGATGAGGGAGAGAGAAAGGTGCTATGGTGAAAAGACTGAGAGAGAGAGAGAGAGAGAGAGAGAGAGAGAGAGAGAGAGAGAGAGAGAGAGAGAGAGAGAGAGAGAGAGAGAGAGAGATCTGAAAAAACACATCACTAAACAACTGTGACAATAATGGATGCCTCCCAGCTAGCACAATGAATCACCATTTGCAGGGTACACTTGTTTTTTTCTCTTTTTTTTCTCGAACATGCTGCCTCAAAATCCCTCTGAAACACACCAACAATATCATAATTGGATGACAAATTACAGCAATAGCATGCATGCTTTTCTGCTTTATTCAACAGACCCAGTGGTGTGAAAAGGTTGTAGGCTCTGAATGAGGCCTGGGCTAGTGCTAGGAGCACGGGGCCATTACGAGACACTGAAGTCCTCAGACGAAGAATTGAACCGTCCGATTCAATTAACGTCCAGCGTAACATCCAGCTTTCCTCCTCCTCCTCCATCTCTATCAGGGAGTAAATGGGCAGCTCTGATGTCCGAGGGCTAGTTAAACAGCCATATTAAAGGGCCGTTGTGTGTGGATTAGCGAATGATCTATCTATCAAAAGTGTGTCTCTAAATCTTTGCCAGGCATGTTTTTGACTGAGGTCTGGAGTTTGTACGTATAGCCTGCGTGACCCGGGGCTCAGAGTCGCACTAAAAGTCTGAGAATGTATTTCACCCTGAGCTCTTCTGTTCCGTGATTGGGTTAGAGATCGGGATGTAGTCGCCTGATGTGAATGCTAATTGCAGTGTTAGCATTAGCACCGTGTCTGTTCACAATGAAACATAAACTTCTCAATCCTCTGACAGGAGGAAACTTTTGGTCCCTGTTTTTGGTCTTTTGGTCCTAGCACAAAGTCCTCTGGAGGCCCCCCACCCCTAATACATACAATCAGGGTGCGATTTGTTGAAGAACCAGAAGGGGGGATAAGTTTAAGATTTTAAGCATTATCAATGGAGTTACATACCGCAAATATTAAAATCCTGTAGGAAAAGTGGAGGTATCAAAACCAGAAGGGGGGACCCCTACCCCATCCCCATTGTAAATAGGGTCTCCATCCCAAACCCCAGCATAGTACCATCTGAGGTCCACTGAATCTTGACCTGAATTGTCTCGCCCCATAGCACTGTCTGTTCTTGAACAGCGAGGACGAAGGAATAGCCAGGAGCAGAGATCTGGACAGCGAGTCTTCATGTCCTTACAGTCACTCATTAAAAAATAAAAAGGTTAAAAAGGAAAAAGATATCTAGCCTGCAGGTTATGACTTATGCAACATCTCTCTCTCTCTCTCTCTCTCTCTCTCTCTCTCTCTCTCTCTCTCTCTCTCTCTCTCTCTCTGCTCGGATCTATTCTCGGGTCTGTGGAATTAAACTAAATGCCTGTACATTAACTGTCAAAGGCTCATAATTTTTACGTCACAGATTTTGTCATGTTGCAAGGCATGATGGTGTTGGAGATTGATGTGTGTTGGTGTAAAACGTGTCTGAAATCCATTGCTCGTTCCTTTTTTTGTTCAATACATATACTCTTACCTACTCTTCATTGCTGCTACCTGTTTGCTTCAGGAACAAAATAAATACCATTATTTTCATTTCCAAGGTCAGTTGGTTGTCCCCTGTGCTGTTCTATGCAGAAGATTGCGTCACCACATCACCTGTCTTTGAGGTGTACTGGGTCTTGCCTGAGTACCTCTGTGCACCCTCGTACATCACATTACTGCGTGACATGGATGGGGGCTGTTTATGGTCTGTGAGGCCGTCTTATCCACCCAATATCATGTTTTGCAATATCACATGAAATACGACATGTTTTGTAAAGCAGTCTTTGAAATTACATTTGCAATACAATTAAGTTATATTTTCAGGCGACCTAGTGATGATGGAGTCTGTTGTAAAATATAGGCCTAAAGTGCAGGGGAAATCCTGGGTTGTCTTCATAGAAGGTTCCTCGCTCCTGTGTGTATGATGCATATGATCTAACTTCGATACCCTGAAGCACCAGCATCAATTATATCCCCCACAGCCCCAGCAATGCTGAATCTTGGCAAGGGAATACTTTATCGCCTCCGCCACTGTACCCCTCATCACTCAAATTAGGGTTATAGAATTTTAACCTTTTTTCTGACCTTTTGGACTTTGAAGGAAACTCAAATATCTGTCAATTCGCAGTCATAACATTCTCCTCTCTGATTCTCTGACCTTTGACACTCTGAAGCCCAATGCGGTGGAGGTAGAGTCTAACTTCTTACAAACCTGGAGGAGGAGCCCCTGGCATTTTTGTCAGTTCAAATGCTCACACACATGTAATTGCTGCACTTTGTCATTATACTACACTATGCATCACGGTAGGGACACATACACGCGAATTTGCGAACTTTGCCATTCATTCCTATGAGAGAGGCGAAGGCAAAGGATGGCAAGCGAAAGCAAGCGAATAGGAGCGAAGTGAAGCAAAATTATTAAAGAAAGTTTAATATTATGCAAATGAGGAGCGAATTCGCCTGCCGCGGGCCAATCAAATCAACAACATAACTGTTCCATTCCATTTGATTCGTCACGACGACCTGATGACTGTTGGATTTTGCCTCTCTTTGCTTCGCTTGCTTTCCCTCCTATGTGTTCCTACCGTCAGAGTGTTAGCATTACGACATCACCTGTCGTCTGGGAATACTGTCTCTTGACTGGATTCCTGGATTCCATACCCCTGAGCACCTCTTGTAATTCATCTTATTCTCATAACCACAACGGTCAATACCATTCTCTGACCTTTCAAAACTTGAAAAAACACAGCAACCAATGCCAAAGGAAATGCTCTCTGACCTTTGAGGCAGAGGAGAAGGTTCTGAATGAATGAATGATTGAATGATTGAATGATTGAATGAATGAATGAATGAATTTATTTATGTAATTGTCTATTTTGATGTAAAAGTGAACTGAAACCATACTTTAAAGAAGGAAATAATCAGGGATAGACAAAAAAACATTTGGGCTTATTTCCATTGTGGTCCCTACATGGTAGGAAGCAAAGGCATATGGCAGCTTTCTTACATACATGCGCACACGCATACATACCTATTTACATAAATATTCATAACAACATTCATTCAAAACACGTTGAAAAACAAATACATTAAAATGCGTCTGAAAACACCTGACACATGATGTTCACATAATAACATTAGCAGCACCATTCTCTGATTCTCTGACCTTTGACACTCTGAAGCAGAATGCGGTGGAGGCGGTGTCGGACTTCTCGCGGTCCTGGATGATGAGTCCGTGGTCCTCCGTCAGGGCCAGGTAGTGGCCCGTGGTCAGGTGACGCAAGCGGAAGGCCTGCCCCCAGCGGATGTGGCTCCCGCACCAGCTGCGTTACCATGGATACAGGTCATTAGGATGCATTGATTTCTACTGTAAGCTAACAATGCTAATAAATGTGCTCAGTTACTGTGTGCTTTAATGTAGTGAAAATAAGGTCAATCAAAAACCTTCTTAATAAAACTGTGACAAGTACCCGTGATATTGCAATTATGAGCGTTTATCATCAGCAGCAAAGCATTCACCATGACTGCCTGTTTTATCTCTGTCTTTAACAATGAATATACTAAGTATAGTATACATATCATTGTGAAGTTTTAGGACAGTCACGAAATATTGGTGCGTCCCTCATCAAACTTGAAACACTGCAAGGCTAGATAGTCTTAGGAATGAATGGTGAGAATCCACAAAATATAATGTGTGGGTGTGGATTTTAGTATCTCAGACTGCCGTAAAACACGCTTTTTTATAGGATGTTTAAAAAATGACACTTTAAAGGTTAACGGCGGCCCTGTTTGTTTCCCATGTGGCCATTTATGACCACTGGACTCTCTCATAAATACTGGACAACGAATGCCACCATTTCAGACCGTCTCAAAACCCACAAATCTCCCCGTAAGTTTTAGCTGTCCTGGTCAAAACTGCTTCTTAAATAATAATAAAAAGCTTTGGGCACTTCCAAGTGATGCACAGGCTCTAATCTGCCTTAGGCCTAACTAGGATGCAACCACTGCTGGATTTCCTAAGTATGAGTGACAGGTGAGGGGTGCAGAGACTGGTAATACATAAGAGTACATAAGAGTGCTTAATTTCGCTATCTGGTACAGGTTAAGCTCATCTTGATTCTTATCAGTTTCGGTAGCAGGTGTATGGTTTTCCATTGAATAAAAAGTGTGCAGACGGGCAAAACTGGATCCTATTGTGCCCCACCATACTGAGCAAAGACCATTATTCAATATAAGTTAAACTCGGAACCTTATCAAAAGATGATGCATCATGTATTATGGACTAGATAACATATTTTTCAATGGAAAAGAGGAAAAACGAGGCATCTGCTGATGTCAAAACTGAGGGTGCTTAGGAGAGTATATATTGGACAGGTAAGAGCAAATTGTCTGGAATATGTGGCACTGGATTATAAATGATGAATCCTTCCATCCATATTTAAGAAAGAGGGTATTGAAGAGAGAGGGTCAATAATATAAGGAAGAAGGTACTGAGGGGCAGAGATGAGATCTACTAACCTGATCTTCAGAGGTTCTAATCTCCATAGCGACCTGGCCTTGGCACCAGCCTTTCCTGTCTCGTAGTTGACTATCCTGCAGCAAGAGGGAACAAAAACACATGTAGTAAGTGGTAAACTGGGTTATAGTACCCTTGAGGTAATGGGCAGTGCTTAATTTGAGGGGGAGCAAGGGGGAGCTAGCTCCGGAACCTCAGACGAGAGCTCCGGAACCTTCGATGGAACCTCAGGGAAAGACATCACATACCCCCCCTCGGGGGGGAGCCACCCATCCTCTGTGCTCCGGGACCTCCCGCTTGACAAATTAAAGTGGTAGTTCGCTATTTTAGACATTAAGCCCTGTTTGCGTGACTTCTGGGGTGAAGTAGAGATGTTCTCATCACAATTTTGACATTTGGTGCTGAACGGAGCATTTGGGTATTCAAGACTGCAGCCCCCCCACCTTTACATTGACTCCAATGAAGCACTCAAGCAATCGATCATAAAATGGCATTAAACTTTCGTTTGCAGAGACATGAAACTCACCGAGTGGTCAGAGGTGGGCAGCGATACGTTGGCTCGAAAATCACCGCGAAATACGCTTCCAGAGAAGATATATTCATTATTGTCCGTCTTCATTGATTGTATTGGTTTGACTAGTATTACTCCGCGCGACCGGAAATGGGGGTGCGTTTGTTTACGTTACTATCTATGGTTTGTATGCAAGCTGTAGTTTTTGTAGCCAGTCCCGCTCAAAGATAGCCGTTCTACCTCGCTCCTTGATGTCTACATAAACAACACACTATCGCTACCTACTGGCTGGATGTCTACTGCTATTCAACGGCGTCTGGGGAAAAATAGGTCCGCCAAATGCTAAACAACAGTTAGAAGGCATATTTCGCTGTAATTTTCGGGACAATTTATCGCTGTCTACCACTGACCACACGGTGAGTTCCATGTCTTCTCAAACAAAAGTTTAATGCCATTTTATAATCGATTGCTTGAGTGCTCTATTGGAGTCAATGTAAAGGTGGGGGGGCTGCAGTCTTGGATACCCAAATGCTCCGTTCAGCACCAAATGTCAAAATTGTGATGAGAACATCTCTACTTCACCCCAGAAGTCACACAAACAGGGCTTAATGTCTAAAATAGCGAACTACCACTTTAAGCGCTGGTAATGGGAAATAATCTAATAGAAGAATCTGCAGTCCTCATTTTAGCATGTTTAGCACTAGCCAGGGCTATCACTTAATCTTGTTCTTGGAATAGTAACTTGTTCTCCTTGACGCTTAGTCCCTTGCTTCATTTCAAACCGAATTGAAAGTTTAAAAAACGTCTTCGCCTGTCAATTGATAATCATGAATCATGGACTGAATCATGCGACTTACCAACTGAACAGAAAATAATTGTAAGTGTATTGGTAACATTACGTTTTTAAAAAATATATAATTCTTTAATTTGTTTACTTTTTTCTTTATGGAGCAATCTTCCCTCCGTTTTGTGTCGGAAAGTTCTTGGGCTCCACCTCGTTCAGTTAAACCTGTTTAATGCTTGCCTTGATGGATGTTAAGCTTGATGTAGTGCACCTGAATTCCCATTACCAGTACAGAACATGGCCCTTTGTCAAAATCAGTACACTACCATTAGCAACCATTGTGTATGGAATGTCAGCATATAAAAAAACCCTATGATAATCCTCCAAGGTCTTTTCTTGTTTACAAGGGCCTCTACAGTTTATGTGGGATGCTAATTAAAGATGTACAGGATCCAAGATCCGGTTCCGGATCCGGCAGGATAATAGGGGTTTTCAGACTATCCGGATCCGGTTCCAGGATCCAGGATCCGGTAGCCGAGGCTTTTAAGTCAAAATAGTTTGAGCCAACGTGGTAAAAAGGGCCCACGTGTGTGAGTAGGGTATGTATTTCAACCCTTTCATAGGATCCGGTATCCGGTTCCAGATCCGGCAGGATCTTAAGCAGTGGATCCGGTATCCGGAAGGATCCTAAAAATCAGGATCCGGTGCATCTCTAATGCTAATGTTGTTGTTGTCATAGTGTAGCCAGGCTAAAGTTAGCACATGCAAGGGGGTATTACTTGCCTGGTTAACACCAGACCTAATCACAAGTGAGATTAGGTCTGGGGAGTTGCCTATTGTAAATTCCATAGGGGGCAGAATACTTGGCTATTATGACACACTGTCCTGCTCTCTGATTGGGCAGAGAAACTGTTAAGGTTGTAATGCTTGGCCATTATGACACAAGGCCCATGATCTTGGACGTTATGAGTCATCCTCACCAGACTGTCTTTCAGATCGAAACGATTGTGTAGAACTAAAGGCAGTATGGGAGTTCCCAGGCTAGGGTATTACTATGTCGTGGGGGGAGAGAGGGCTGCCTGCACATATAGCAGCACAGACAGACACTGTCTTTCAACGATGTGGGTAGCTCATGTAGGGGGCTGTTAATACGTGGTTGGGGGTGCTGCCTGCTCATATCGCAGCATAGATGGACACCGTCTCTCAACGATGTGGGTGGGTGGGTCACTAAATAAAAGAGATCTTTCATGCCACCGCCTGCCATGTCCTTAGATATTTGATGAGGTGGAATAGTAGCCTGTTGGGACAGGGATTGAGGTGTGTGTGTGTGTGTGTGTGTGTGTGTGTGTGTGTGTGCGTGTGTGTGTGTGTGTGTGTGTGTGTGTGTGTGTGTGTGTGTGTGTGTGTGTGTGTGTGTGTGTGTGTGTGTGTGTGTGTGTGTGTGTGTGTGTGTGTGTATGCGTTTGTGTCTGATTGTGTGTCTGTGTGTCTGTGCATGTGTGCGAGTTTAGGAGCCTTTCAAGATTGCACCCTCTATTAAATATCAAGGACAGGAGCCTCAAAGCGGCTGACGCCAGAGCCAACGAGCCCAATATTTAATCCGTCGACTGGTCGGCCACTTAAGGCCGGGCGATGCTAAAAATAGCAGATGTGATGATGGCGAGAAATATATGACGAGTGCCGTCAAAGGTGCCGCTAGCTGTCTCACGTTGGAGGCTGTTTGTGTTTTTACATGTGCTGTATATATTGTGGGCTTTTTCTTTATTGATAGGAAAGCAAAGGGGTAGCCGTGGCCTACTGGGTAAGATGACAGGCTTTAGATCAGATGGTTGCAGGTTCGAATCCCACCCATACCTCTCACTACACCATCCATGGCTGAGGTGCCCTCGAGCAAGGCACCTAACCCCACATTGCTCCAGGAACTATATCCAATGCCTTGTAAATAAATGTAAGTCGCTTTGGATAAAAAAAATGTGTCAGCTAAGTGTAATGTAACTGAATGTCAGCAAAGAACTGACAGGAGGCGAGTGGGAGAGAGAGAACCCAATTGGGAAGGGGTGAAAGTGTATTTTTTGAAAAAAGATTTGCACACTCCTTTGGATTTTTTCTTCTTTAAGTTATTTTTTCTTCTTTTTATTCATTCATTCATTGGCAATGACGTTTCGACCTCTCGGTCTTCCTCAGATTCCTCAGAGGGGTGAAAGTGACCAGGGCCAGATTCGAACCCGGGTCCCCATGGGCAGAAAGGCCTGTTCCTGCTAAGGTGCATTAGCACAGGGCACTACAGTACCCCCCCTGAAGGTTAGTTCTTTAGTAAACCCAGATCTACAGGCACTGTCTCAGGCACTGCTGTGAATGGGCATCAGCCACTGTGGTTTGTTCTTCTGTGTACATACAGTAGGTGTACAGGCAGTGTCATTACTCTGTGGAGCCCATGTAAGAAAACAAATATTTGCAATCCCCCAAAAAATATTCTTAAAATGATGGTCAGACTTTGCTCCAGTTGTGGCTGTTGATAAGGTCTGCCAGCAGTGTGCCCTGGAATCTTTGGCAGACCTTATCAACAGCCACAACTGGAGCTAAGTCTGACCATCATTTTAAGAAAGTTTATTTCCTTGAGCCAATGATCACCTGCAAAAGAGAAAAAAGTGAAAAAAAAAAAACACAGAA
>NC_085875.1:11705888-11708388 GCF_034702125.1 Engraulis encrasicolus
GAGAAAGCCCAGATTCAGATTCAGATTCAGATAACTTTATTAGCCCCATCAGAAGGGCAATTCATTTTGCGGTCCCAGTCTCCATCAGTCAATGAAAAAAAAAAGAAAAAGCTCGACACCAGTGGTCTCCAATTATTTAATAATAATAATAATAATAATAATAATAATAATAATAATAATAATAATAATAATACTTTCGTTTTATATAGCGCCTTTCAAAACACCCAAGGACGCTTAAAGTGATACCGTCCCATTTTTGGAAATAAGCTTATTTGACACCTCCCCTTGAGTTAAATAATAGGCTCTTACCTTTCTCCTGTACTTCCAACCGTTTTCTAGTTATGGCAGGGCACATTTTACCTCCAAGCTAACAGTTAACATTGAATCCTATGAGGCCAGTTAGCCGCGAGCTGGTCTCATTGGACTCAATGTTAACTGCTAGCATGGAGGTAAAATTCGCACTGCCATAGCCAGAGAACGGTTGAAAGTACAGGAGAACGGTAAGAGTCTATTATTTAACTCAAGGGGAGGTGTAAAATAAGCTTACTTCCAAAAATGGGACAGTATCACTTTAACCCTATGAGGTCTAAGGCCTTTCAGAGGCTTTTAGGCTGCTTGCACCACCCTGACATTTTCAAGTATTTTCAGCTAACAGTAAGCATCTATGCAAAAGTGGAATATATGGTTGTATTGTGAAAAGCCTGACAAGAAATAATCTGAAAAAAAAATGGATGTCATACAAACATGTTTTATTTAAATTGAGTATAAACACAACTGTACAAAAAAACAGGTTTCAGACGTCTTCAAAAAGTTCAAGAAAACACACAATAAATATATCTAGCCAAGACTTTTGAAGTTTGAATCTTGTAAACAAATGTGTTGGCATTTAGAAATGTTTTGTTGTTTTCATACAAAATGCAAAAAATAATGACTATGTCACTGCCACTGCCTGTCTCATTTGAATACTAATGAGATAGGTATGAAAAACCTCTAATGGCCCACACCCCCCTGTCAATCCCCATGTGCTCTGATAGCCCCAACCCCCCTGTCACTCTACGTCTGCTGTGTTTACCCTACCTGAAAGGGGCGTGTTGTCACCTCTGAATAGCCACTCAAGAACCGGTACTTTACATGTGAATAGCTATAGGTGTGGCTGCTACAGGCAGAGAGTACAGAATATGCGAAGATTTCTTTTCACTTTCTTTAAATTGGGCCAGCTATATAATTTATAAATCTGGAAGGTCTGAGGTTTCTAATGGCGTAACTTATGTGTTTCAATGACAAAAACTCACAGAGTTACAGATTTGTTTTTGGAGACATGTCAAATTGCCCTCTCAAGGGCACGTAGACCTCAATGGGTTAAGGATGCTTATTATTCTCCAAGGGCCAAATTATGTATCGCAAATGAGGCTGAGGGCCAAAAACAAATTGCCCGACCATATGGCCACAGATAGCACACATTTACAGTATGTTTCCATTTGTTCCAAACTCATGGCTGGCCAAATGTTTGCCATGCCCAGGCCGGATCTGGCCCACGAGTCGCCATTTGGAGCCCACTGCTCTACACTGTTGAAAACAGTGCATTAAGTTATATATAGGATTGCTTGGATAGAACATTAGGACTCTCTCAGCAATAAAGATATAATTGAAGTAAATACGTATATAAATGAAATTAATAAATACTCATTTTCGATATTTTAATCTTCATCTCTTGTTTGAAGGTTAAAAACACCTTGTGGTAACAAACATAGTCCTTTGCACACCGAGCCAGGCACATGGCAATGGCTGTGGATCAGTTTTACTGTAACGCTAGGGGCACATAGCAGGACCGAAACGAGCGAGGCAAAGAGAGGCAAAATTCAGTCTTCCATTCTGACATCTCAACTGTCATCAGGTTGCCACAGCGCAGCAAATTATATGAAACGGTTATGCTGTTGATTTGATTGGCCAACGCAGGCCACATTTGCATATTACACTTGGTCGAATCATTTCGCTTTTTGCTGCTGTTCGCTTGCCTTCGCCTCCCTTATAGGAATAAATGCCGAAGTTTGCATCTATGTGTCCCTTGCATAAGCAGTGTACAAATGTATTGGCTTCTAGTGACTTAATGGTGTAATAATCCACCGTATTTAGATAAGGCCAAAGTACAACCATACATGTATAAAAAACATACCTAATTCATACATGACTGACAGTTAATCTCTTAAATTTTAAGATGTGTAATAGCTTCAAAATCATTTAAATACAGAACCTAACACTTTAGTTCTCATTTCGCTAAATACACTATAAACTAACACATGGTCCATAAATATTACTATATTATAGACTGAAGAACACATATAATGTAGCTTACTCCCTTGCTTTATGCCACTGATGTAATGTCATGTGCTGTGGTGTGGCGGTCGTACCAGTGACATTTCAGGGTAGAGTGAAAAAAAAGTCCCAGAATAATAAATAAGTGATTAAATTCCAACTACGGTGGCCTGTCAGGCTCATGCCC
>NC_085875.1:11710888-11713388 GCF_034702125.1 Engraulis encrasicolus
TGAGACAGTTTATGTTGTTGATTTGATTGACAACCGCAGGCGAAATTCGCTCCCCATTTGCATTAATATTAAACTTTGACGAATTATTTTGCATCGCTCCTGTTCGCTTGCCTCCGCCTCCCTCATAGCAATGAATGACGAAGTTTGCTTCTCTTTGCCAAATTTGCGACTATGTGTCCCTAGCGTAAGGAATGATGGACTGCCGTGACAACTCGAAGGAGATGGACGTTCAGCCTGACATGACCCTGCAATGTCACGTCACTCGTGCGTCAGGAGAGAGAGAGAGGGTTCGTGAGAGTTGAGGGAGGACAGGGAATAAAACAAGGATGAAAAAAAGGGTGTCCTTCAAAAGGCATCATAAATAAGTTTGGATATGGGGAGCACAGTAGAAAGACAACAAACAGAAAAAAACCTTTAAATTCAGTAAAGGACAGCAGCAGATATACAGGTGGGATGAGGTGAAGTTAGGGAACGTAAGGTTGGGTAGGAGTGGGGGAGCGGGCACGGACATCACTCTGTTCAGTCACCTCAGCATTGATCTCACAACACACACACACACACACACACACATAGATACACACACAGACACACAGACACAGACACACACACACACACACACACACACACACACACACACACACACACACACACACACACACACACACACACACACACACACACACACACACACACACACACACACACACGGAGAGACAGGCCCCAGTGAGAGCCAACAGGATTACTCACCTTCCGAGTGAGCCTCTAGGAAGCATAAGGATAAGAGAGAATGCCATTACTGAGCGCCTCAAGATCCGTTAGAAGCTCACAGCTGGGCTTCACACACACACATAAGAACACATGCGCCGCGCACACACAAACACACGCACACACACACACACACACAAACACACAAACACATGCACGCGCACACACACGCGCCTAAGCACACACACAAGCGCCCACGCACACACACATGCACGCACGCACACAGACACACACAAAGACACAGAGATAGACACACACACACACACACACACACACACACACACACACACACACACACACACACACATACACAAACACAAACAAATCACACAAAGCTAAGCTTCACACTTCCATCAGTTTAATCGGTAAAGATTTGCTTTGTGTCTGGACAGTTTTTTGTCTGAGTTTGTTTGGCTTAACCTGCCTTTCTGGTAGGTGTCATGCTCTCATACTCTGACCGCATTGCTTAGGAGCATCATTGTATTATATTGTATTGTATTGTTCGACTCTCAACACCGGCCTCACATTGCATCCTTCTCAAACATCCCACTATTGTCCAAATGTGCACAATATCGGTGCAGTGTATAACGGTACAACTCCATGGCTAATAGGCTTAGCTTTGACTGTGTTTAGCACAACCGGTTCAGGGTGAAAATGCCCCACACAACAACACAACAATGGCTCAGGGATTTCACTGCTGCAGCAATTCTTCTTGGCAGAGACTTTGGAGATAATCACATGTGGGATTAGCAACTGGAGGTACCCAAGGTAGACTGAGCAGAGTGTTCAAAAAATGTTCAACTGGGGCCCTGCCGTGGCACTAACGGTAGGGTAGTCGCAGTGCTTAATTTGAGGAGGAGCAAGGGGGAGCTAGCTCCGGAAACTCAGACGAGAGCTCCGGAACCTTGCATGGAACCTCAGGGAAAGACATCAGAGACCACCCCTCGGGGGGGAGCCACCCATCCTCTGCGCTCCAGGACCTCCCGCTTGACAAATTAACCCCTTAAGACGCGGCTTTATAAATTTGTTGTTACTAGTATGGTAATGACCAAGTCATGGTGCATTACTAAAGGAACTGTGTTGTGTCATAGTATTGTAGTGCTGTGGTAGTTACATTTCAATGACTATTACAGCGTGCCACAGGAGGTACGGCGCGCATTAAGGGGCTACGCACTGGGTAGTCGTCTACGACACGGCTGGCCCAGGTTCGATTCCGCGTAGGGGTCCTTTGTCGACCCTTCCCCGTGTCTCTCTCCCCACTCTCTTCCTGTCCAACTCTTCACTGCAATCACTATCGTAATAAAGGCAAAAAATGGCCCAAAAAATATTTGGGGAAAAAATGCAACTTGTTATGTAGGTACATGAGTGTGTGTGTGTGTATGTGCGTGGGTGTGTGTGTGCATGCGCTTGTGTGCGTGTGTAGTACGTACATGTGCTACCTACGCTAAGCCCAGTGAATGTCTAATGCCAGCTTCACTCACTTGTTAACATTCTACTACAACTAAGATTGTCTACCTTTCCACCATCTCTAATGCTTTACTAAGTCATGCATGCGAGGAGGGGCAAGGTAGAGAATAGTGGTCCCCAGTAGAGATGCACCGGATCCTGATTTTTAGGATCTTGCCGGATACCGGACCCACTGCCTATGATCCTGCCGGATCCGGAACCGGATACCGGATCCTATGAAAGGGTTGAAACACGTCGGCCCTTTTTATTACGTTGGCTCAAGCTATTT
>NC_085875.1:11715888-11723388 GCF_034702125.1 Engraulis encrasicolus
ATCCAGCAGGGGTCATATCAAGGGCAGATAATGTCCACACAGCAGCTGCACCCACCAGGCAGTGCATTATAGTATGTGGCTATGTGATCAAAGACCCTGTAAATGTAAGGCAATGCTTCACAGTGGGATATCATAAAATATTACCATTAGTTTCTATTAACATGATGTAAGATTTTACAAGTTCATATAAAGTGGATGGTGCTCCTTAGCAAGGATATCTAGAATAGAAGTAGAAATACTGTTGTGTATGTATTTATGACATCACATGGTTGGAACTATGTAATATCATACCACCTGTGTTGTAATTACATCCATAACAGTAAACTTCAACTTCTATTTTCTACACCTCCGCTCCATAGAAATGGACTCTAAAGATGTTATATTAACATTGAAATGCCAGACTGTAATGCACCTTAATTAAAAACATAAAAAAATAAGAAGATATCCAAGCTGTGACGTTTTTTTATATTTTATCTTATAGCTTATCCTTGTCCTATCCTGATTGTAAAGTATTGTCTGCAGTAACACAGAGAATGTCTCCTTTTGGATGTTGCTCTGTCTCAAGGTGTATTAGCACCCACAGCATACTACGCTGATGTTGGTGCTGGCTCTAAATGTTTTTTTAATATATTTTTTTAGGGCTTTTTGCCTTTATTTCTGACAGGACAGTGGAGGAGAGAAAGGAAACGAGTGATGAGAAAGAAACAGGGAAGGATCAGCACATGACCTGGGCAAGAATCGAACCCGGGTTGCCGGGTAGTAACTCAGGGCGAAGACTTGTTAAGTGGAGTGTGGTCCTTCTGTAATGGCTAACAGTGTCTCAAAGCACAACTGAAACCTCTACTCTGTCTCAATGTATATGCAGATCAGCTGTGAACCACAATGATGTTGATGCTAGCTCCAGCACCTAATCTGGAATCAACAGCTATATTAAAAAAACAAAACAAAGAAAGACAAGGCCCTGGTGTGGCCTAATGGTAGGGCACTGGGTTACTACGCTGGCGACCCAGGTTCGTTTCCGGCCCGCGTCCTTTGCCAAACCTTCCCCATCTCTCCATCTCCCGGCTCATTTCCTGTCCCTCTGTAACTGTCCTGTCACAATAAAGGCATAAAAAGCCCTAAAAATATCTTTACAAGAACAGAGCATGTGGGGACAACAACAGCAAACATCTTACGTAAGGCAAGGGTACACCAGACTGGAAAATGTGCCTGTGTCTGATTTTTATAGCTGAATTACAGCACGCTGAAATGGAAAATTTTGCAGAAAAAAATAAAATGAACCCAACATCATTGCATTATTTACTAACTTTGCTCAATATACTCTAATGCCATGGCACTTTGCTCAATACAATACCATGGCATAATGCACAAGCCATCACCTAGCCCTATGTGATGAACTTAATCACACATTTTGTCCACCACAACAGGATAGGCAAAAAACTACAGTAGATGGTTAAACCAAAGAAAAAAAGTAAAAAAAAAAAAAGTAATAATAATAATAAAAAATCAGCCACTAATTAAACCAATGACTGAGATTAATGACATTAACATGGACACTTTAAAAGTAAAGTGCTAATTAAGCTCATGAGTAAAATATTAAACAGGTGCAAGCTAGCGTGCTAGCTAGAAAAGATTAATAAACAAAACAAGCAAAGGCAGTGAGAGCAAAGCTAGCAGAGAGTGAAACAAGGACAAGAGGCGCATCTCAGAGGGAGATTGATGGTGAGAGAGAATAAAATGCTAGGAATCCTCTTGATGTTAACACGGTGGTGTCTGTGATACATTATTTGCCACGTGTCATTTCTGTCAAGGTTACATTCAGACGTTTCAGGTGCCACAAAAGGACCAGCCTTCCTACTCAAAAGCCCCCGTCTATCTATTGCTCCTCTAGGAGATCTCTCCTGGAGCTGTCATGGACACCACTAATTAATTGATGTGAAGTGAAAACCTTGTCGAGGGGAAGAAGAGCACAATTGACCTTGGCTGCCTTGGAAAGGTACTTGACAAATAAATTGTGCTGTTATTCATTCACAACATTCACAATGTTGAGACACACTGTTACTGTATAATTGTCACCTATTGCCAATTGATAACTTTATGCACCTGCTGCTTTTCACACCTATTTTTTCTAAGGAAGGCTGAGGAAGACTGGTTGCAGAACATGTTAAAACATACAGGCTTCAGTCAATCAAAAAAGTAGAAACATTATTTGAAACTTTTTTTGCTTGTTTTCAATTACAACGGTCTAGAGTAATGCAAGGGAAAGGATCCCCAAGTTGGGGCCCATGGTTGTGATTATTTCTGTCCGCCTGTGTTTAAAGGGTTATGCCACTATTTTGGGGCTTAATACAGTTAAAATCCTTGGCTGGGGTTTATAAAGGTGGTAAAGTGTATTATTTCTCATGTTAAGCGTTGTCTTGCTTTAAGAGATGTTAAAAGAGGAAATATGTCGCTAAGCTAGTGAAAGTCAATGTATCCATGTAGCATGCTACAATGCTACACGGATACATTGACTTTCACTAGCTTAGCGACATATTCCCTCTTTTAACTTGTCTTAAAGCAAGACAACGCTTAACATGAAAAATAAGACACTTTACCACCTTTATAAACCCCAGCCAACGATTTTAACTGTATTAAAGCGATGGTTCGGAGTAGAATCACCCTAATGCCATTTGAACCGTGACACCCATCCACCTTTACACCCGAAGTGTTTTCTGCCGCAGGCTTACATCAACAGAGTTGCCGTGTTATTCGATGTTTATTCCGGTTAGCTTGACTCAAGCGCATATGGATACTGGGCACCGTCTCCAAACTTTCCCCACAAAAATAACATGTCATGACACCAAACTTCTGCAGTAGCACAAATATGGTCTGTACTCACGAAACGAAGCATTTGGAAGTTTGGAAATAGTCCAGGAGTTTATTATTATCAACACAAGCCGAATAGCTTCTCTGCTGCTAAAGCTGCGCCAACGTTACTTCCGTCATCTAAGACAAGCATGTAAGAGTCCTCAACGAAGCTCATAATATGCACAATGAAAAGTGAATTCAGCATCAGTATTGATAACGAAAATCCTTGTCTAATTGATAGTAGGTAAGATTTGAAATATCTTTTAAGTATTGCCTTGAAAATATAAGCCTTAATCACAATTCAGTGAAAACTTTTTTAACACTCTCGTCTGGAAGTTTGTTGAAGACTTTTACGGGCTTGTCTCATATGACGGAAGTAACGTTGGCACAGCTTTAGCAGCAGAGAAGCTATTCAGCTTGTGTTGATAATACTAAACTCCTGGACTATTTCCAAACTTCCAAATGCTTCGTTTCGTGAGTACAGACCATATTTGTGCTACTGCAGAAGTTTGGTGTAATGACATGTTATTTTTGTGGGGAAAGTTTGGAGACGGTGCCCAGTATCCATATGCGCTTGAGTCAAGCTAACCGGAATAAACATCGAATAACACGGCAACTCTGTTGATGTAAGTCTGCGGCAGAAAACACTTCGGGTGTAAAGGTGGATGGGTGTCACGGTTCAAATGGCATTAGGGTGATTCTACTCCGAACCATCGCTTTAAGCCCCAAAATAGTGGCATATCCCTTTAAGTGTTTTGACGGTAAGTTGAAAAATGAATGTTGTATTGGCCTATTTCCTACACCTCCATCCATTTAGAAGAAGAGCCATGGTCTGCGGCATACATCACTAGAAATCTGTGAGTGTGGGTCCATTCAACAGATGCTAGCAGTATTATTGGTGCCAAGTAATCGCCAGCCCCATCAAGAGTTAGAAGATGAATGGATTTAGGTGCAATCTGTCTACACGTGTCATAGATCTGACTGCCACTCTAATGTCCCAGCACATCAATTTAAGATAGAGTGGATGTGTATAGACTTTAGTTAACTACCACTAGAGGCTGTGCTTCACATTAGGGACACAGAGGGAGTGCATATGGATTATGTGTGTGTGTGTGTGTGTGTGTGTGTGTGTGTGTGTGTGTGTGTGTGTGTGTGTGTGTGTGTGTGTGTGTGTGTGTGTGTTAGTGTGTGTGTGTGTGTGTGTGTGTGTGTGTGTGTGTGTGTCTGTGTGTGTGTGTGTGTGTGTGTGTGTGTGTGTGTGTGTGTGTGTGTGTGTGTGTGTGTGTGCGTGCGTGCGTGCGTGCGTGTGTGTGTTAGTCTGTGTGTGTGTGTGTACGTGTTTGAACATCTGCACTTATATGTCTTCTGTCGTATGTCAGCCCTCCCTTGAAATCTGATTTCAATTTGTTTATTCGCCACGTTGTTAAGAGCTCCGAGAGCATCGACTTGCTCCCATTCCTCTCCCAAATCCATAATGCCGTTAGTCATTTAGCGTGTCTAAACACAGTAGGCACACAGACGAGACACGAGAGACTAAGCGCCAAGCGGCACTAACACTAACACTTCACTTCTGCCATTGAGGAGCAGCCAGGCGCTGATCAAAGCCAGACAGCATCAGATGGGAGACTTGGATTGTACTTCTGCTCTGACTGAGTGGGTAGGGCCAAGGGAGACAGAGTGAGGAAGAGAAGGCAATAGAGGAATACTGTACCAGAGAGAGAGAGAGAGAGAGAGAGAGAGAGAGAGAGAGAGAGAGAGAGAGAGAGAGAGAGAGAGAGAGAGAGAGAGAGAGAGAGAGAGAGAGAGAGAGAGAGAGAGAGAGAGAAGACAAGAGAAAGACAGAGATATACTGTATTGCATAGAGATA
This sequence comes from Engraulis encrasicolus, assembly GCF_034702125.1. Lineage (NCBI taxonomy): Eukaryota > Metazoa > Chordata > Actinopteri > Clupeiformes > Engraulidae > Engraulis > Engraulis encrasicolus. The sequence continues at coordinate 11,720,606 of NC_085875.1, forward strand.
GACAGAGAAAGACGGAGAAGGAGAAGGAGAGAGAAAGACAGAGAAACAGAGAGAAGAACAGAGAAAGACAGAGAAAATAGAGGGGGGATATATTCAAGTGAGAGAAACAGAAAGAGAGAGATTGAAAAAGAGAGAAGCAGAGAGAGGGAATGAGCGGTGAAAAAGACAGCAAGAGAAACCGAAAGAAACGAAAATCATGACAAGGAGCGAGAAAGAATTCAGACGCTAGGCATAAATTGGTTGAGTAAATAATCTGACACAAGTGTTAGCTGTTTGGTCTCAAAAGTGTGTGAAGTGTGTGTGTGTGTGTGTGTGTGTGTGTGTGTGTGTGTGTGTGTGTGTGTGTGTGTGTGTGTGTGTGTGTGTGTGTGTGTGGTGTGTGTGTGTGTGTATATGTGTGTGTGTGTGTGTGTGTGTGTGTGTGTGTGTGTGTGTGTGTGTGTGCGTGTGCGTGTTTGAGTGTGCGTGTGTGCATGCGTGTGCGTGCGTGTGCGTGTGCATGTACATGTGTGTGTGTCGGGGGGGTGTTGATAAAGAGTTGCTCAGACAGTTGCAGCGCTGATTACGGCCATCAGTCAGAATGAAAAAGCGCCTCTTTTCATCTCGATTTGTCCCTCCTCAAATAATGATTAAAAGAAGTCGCTGCTGGGGCCTAGCGGGACTCAGATGGATTCGCCCAGACTCAAGGAAAGGGGGAACGGAAAAATATTTCCTCATTAGCAGGAGAGGGAGATGACACCCACCACCCCCCACCCCTGCCCCAAGAACAGCAGCATTATTAAATGGAACTTTTGAATAGCTCACTGAAATGTCAACCTCCACTAATAGTTAATACCTCTTCGTTAGCTACAGTATATTGTCTTGCTTAGTGGAAGTAGATTAGCACTAGCGGTTGTTTTCTTAGCTCTTCCCATATTAATGTGAGGCTGGTCTGACGGTGGTAATCAACAGGGTAGCAGAGATAGCTTTTTCTGGATTACACTGAGGTGACGCCTTTTATCCAAAGCGATTCACAATTACTTTAAAAACCCCTTAAGACGCGGCTTTATACAGTTGTTGTTACCAGTATGGTAATGACCACGTTGTGGTGCATTACTAAAGGGCCTGTTATGTGTCATAGTGTCGTAGTGCTGTGGTAGTTACACGTACATTTCAATGGCTATTACAGCGTGCCACTGGAGGTACGGCGCGCATTAAGGGGCTACAGGGTATTGGTTACAGTCCCTGGAGTAACGTGGGGTTAGGTGCAACAGAGTGAGGTGCGTAAGCGTGGGATTCAAACATGCAAATTTCTGATTTTAAGACAGTCAGAACATTGGGTATTACAGTATAAGCACCGCATGGATGGTACCTGTACTGGAGTGATAATCACCAGCGTAGCAGAGAGAGCTCTCTCTGGATTACACTGAGGTGACGCCTTTATCCTAAGCGATTCACAATTATTTTAAAGGGTAGTGGTTACAGTCCCTGGAGCAATGTGGGGTTAGGTGCCTTGCTCAAGTAAAGGGCACTTCAGCCACGGATGGAGGTGCAGAGAAAGGTAAGCGTGGCATTCATACCTGCAACTCTCTAATCTTAAAACAGTCAGCACACAGGGTACTCCAAGGTCACCATAATGTGTATGCTGTTCTGTGCTGCATGAACTTTGAGGACAGTGTTTAATATAAGGAGCACTGGAGGAGGAAGGTACTCCCTTCATTGAAATTAGGTAAGCAACATCTCCAGTGCATTAAATAACATGAATTACTGTAAAAAGCTGCATTTTATTCATACTCTGCATTGCTGCTCAACCTATAGTGACCCACTATGTATTACAGTACTGTAGTAGTATGGAGCTTCGAGGATAGAGTGCCACGTGGGTGGTAACTGTACTACTCACTTCGTTGTTCAGTCCGGTCTTGGCCAACATCTCCTGGAGGGCCCGCACTGATAGAGACTGCTCCAGCACGAAGCTGCAGATGCATAGATCTGGAGGAACATACTGGAGAGAGAGAGAGAGAGAAAGAGAGAGAGAGAGAGAGAGAGAGAGAGAGAGAGAGAGAGAGAGAGAGAGAGAGGTTTAATGAAGATTTCATATGTAAATTAAAAACGTTAACATTTCTACATTTCCTTCACCTTCAACCCCCCCGAAAAAAATAAATACAGAAAATACATTAAGTGAGAGAGAGAGCGACAGAGACAGACAGATCGAGACCAGATTGAGAGTTTAAAAAAAAGGAATGATTCATAAAGACATTGCAGTGTGCATGAAAGAGAGAGAGTGATAGTAAGAGGGAAAGAAAAAAATGAAACAGAAAGAGACAGGAGATGTTAAGCACTTGCATTAAATATTCAAACTCTTTGAAATAGTAATAGATGCAACCACAGGCAGTGTTGCCAGATTGGGCTGTTTCCCGCCCAATTGGGCTGCTTAGGATGGCCGTGTGCGGGTAAAAATTGCATTTAGCAGAAAAACCTGCACAATTTTTGCCATAGAAATCAATAGAATTGGGCGGGATTTTGTGCTTCTAGGTGGGTTTTGAGCATTTTTTGGGCTGGAAATCATCAGCCTCATCTGGCAACCCTGACCACAGGATAGTACGGGTGGCGTAATCTCCAAAGGCACCAGTGGGTATTGTAGCAGCTGAACCATAAAAAAGTGACATGAGAGAGAAGACTAGAATCCATAATGGCCAAGTGTAATAATGTATAGACCTCCTACAGGAAGAATATACTACAAGCAGTAAAACAAGGGAGCAAAGGGCTACTAATGGCTCCCCTGGCAAACTCAGACAACATGATTG
>NC_085875.1:11733388-11765888 GCF_034702125.1 Engraulis encrasicolus
ATTGTATTTGTATAGTACTGTGTCATACAAGGCATGCAACTCAAAGTACTTAACAAATAGGAAAACAAAAAAAATGCTGTTGACATTTTACAGGACTGATTTGGGTTTTGGTGGGAAAAAAGCTAGTAACATTGTGAATGTTTGCTGCAATAGGTTATCTAGTAATAATTTGTGTAATAATTTGACTAAAATTACGAAAATGTGAAATGTTGACTAAAATGACTAAAATTTGACTAAGACGAAAATTAATTTTCGTCATTTAGACGAAGACTAAGACTAAATTGTGAAGGCAATGACTAAATTTGACTAAGACTAAAATTGATTTTCGTCATTGTGACTAAGACTAAGACTAAATTTTAAAAAGCTGACGAAATTAACACTGATATCGAACTAGGGTCACCGGCATAATAACCCAGTACCCTACCATTAGGCCACAGCAGGGCCTTTAACTTGAGAAATTAACCTTGACCACAGAAGCTAAGAATAAAGCATACGGGGTACAGTGCAGTAGGCATATGCATGTTACGTCGTTAGCATGCTAACAAGGTCCTCAGCATGCCACAGCCTGTGGTCACAGCCATGGATTTCTTTACATCAATCAATAACCATCAGCATAAACCTGAAACCATAATCAATTTCTCCATGCATTTTAATCATCTGCTTTTCAGTAAAACACGGCCAGTGGTGTGTCTGTGCACTCTAAGAGTTCCACTATTCCGGGCGGGGGAGAAAAAAAAAAGTTGACAGAGAGGAAAAAAAAGAAAAAAGAGAGAAACCCAGTGACCTAATTTGAAGTGGCAGATGCCAATGTATGGGGAGTCAAGAGTGAAAGTAGGGGGCAATGCCAACGAGAGTGCAGACACCAGGAGACACTATATGTACAGTTTTTGTGTGCATGCGGGTGTGTTGTGCAGCCCAGACACTGTGTGTGTGTGTGTGTGTGTGTGTGTGTGTGTGTGTGTGTGTGTGTGTGTGTGTGTGTGTGTGTGTGTGTGTGTGTGTGTGTGTGTGTGTGTGTGTGTGTGTGTGTGTGTGTGTGTGTGTTTCCCAAAGAAGGCTGCTGTGCATTACCCCTTTGAGCGTGTGTGTGTGTGTGTGTGTGTGTGTGTGTGTGTGTGTGTGTGTGTGTGTGTGTGTGTGTGTTTGTGTGCGTGTGTGCGCGTGCACATGCGTGTGTACGCGTGCACATGCGTGCGTGCGTGTGTGTGTGTCTGTGTGTGTGTGCGTACATGTATATGTGCTTATCTGCAACTCTGTGTTTTTGAGTGGGTCTGAGTCTTTTTATATACCATTCCCATGGGGGGTGGGCACTCCTTTTAGAGGCATTCAAGGGTATTTCTGGCCACAAGCGTGTAAATATAGCCATGGCCTTTATTTCTGCAGAGCTGCTTCCATGTTTCAGTCTAGCCTACCTGCGTCATCGGTGACGTCTGTGTGTGTGTGTGTGTGTGTGTGTGTGTGTGCGTGCGTGCGTGCGTGCGTGCGTGCGTGCGTGCGTGCGTGCGTGTGTGTGTGTGTGTGAGCATGCGTGTGTGTGTGTGTGTGTGTGTGTGTGTGTGTGTGTGTGTGTGTGTGTGTGTGTGTGTGTGTGCGCGCGTCTGAGTGCGCGCGCGCGTGTGTGTGTCTGTGTGTGTGTGTGCGTCTGAGCGCGCGCGTGTGTGTGTGTGTGTCTGTGTGTGTGTGTGTGTGTGTGTGTGTGTGTGTGTGTGTGTGTGTGTGTGTTTGCGTGTGTGTGTGTGTGTGTCTTCATTCACCTGGGAGATATTAGTGCTGGGGGAAGAGACAGCTTTACTACGTTAGTATTTGCTGACTTGTCTTCACTCTGCTTCTCTCTGCTTTATGGCCATCGAGTCAGCCCAAGTCTCCCTCCCTCCCTCCCTCTCTCCTTCTCTTTACCCCTCCCTCTCTTCCTCTCTCATTCCCTTCTTCTCTCCTTCTCTTTTCCCCTCCCTCTCTCCTTCTCTCCCTTCCTCCTTCTCTCCTTCTCTTTTCCCCTTCCTCTCTCTGTCTCTGCCTTCTTTCCCTAATGAACTGTCAGGACCATGCATGCTATAGATAGGATCTTCATGTTCTCTTACTTAAGCGGCGTACACACACATAGCTAGCTTTTCGCTTGCTCGCCTACTCGCCACTCTTTCATGGAACGTTCGCTGAAAGTTCCCGCGGCTTTAACTGCCAATGAACAGGCGGGAAGTACCGAAAGTTACTCGCTTACTCGCCTCGCTCGAAGATAAAATATTTTCAACTCGGGATCCGCCCACATCGCATCGCTTGTACAGTACTCGCCTACTCGCCTGCTATCTCACTGGAACATATCGACATTCTATTGACTTCATTTGCTGAGCGAGTAACTAGTAGCGACGTGTGTGTACGGCCCTTTAGGTTGTGCTATAACGTAGCCTTGCAATGTAGCCTGACAGACCAGACTATTCATTTTTAATTACTTTGTAATCTTCGAATGGTCTGATTAAATTTTTCAGACAACCGGTGTTACCGGCCAATAAGTCACTTGGGAGAATTAACATACGTCATGAACGTCAACTCTCAGTGATTGGTCAGACGTCATGCATTTAAAACCAGACTTGAGCTCACTCCTCCTGCCCGAGTGCTCCAGGGCACCGAGGACCCAGACCTAGAATGAGTTACGAAGTAATCAATGTGGTCTTGCAATGTGCACCAATCGAGCAGGGGAACACTTAACTATTTCTTTAAAATACTTTTCTACCATGTTAATAGGCGACTACAATGTCACACACATAATCAAATATTATGACTTGCCATTCTGTGCACAACAAACTTAAAACAGGGGTTGTGTATTTGCACATTCAGTTACATTGTGCTTCTAAGCCATAGGGCTATCAACGAGGCAAAATGCTTTAGTGCGGCTTTAAATAAAACAATGGCATTGAAATTCCTTCTCTGACACATTCTCCAACAGTAGCGATATGCACAGTAAGACATTAAAGACTTGAGTCTTTTTAGTGCTTGACTCTGAAAGGCTTGACATTGACTATTTTGATATCGGTACCTAACTTGCACGCTTGTGTCCTTTGCAGCCAAGATCTTTGGCGGTGATGAAGTGACTTTTGTACAGCAATTTGCAACTCTATAAGAACACTGTTTACTGTCATAATGTTAATGCCCCCTGGCACACTGTCTGTACGTCTGAAAGAATTAATGAATATAATCAAAGGAATAATCAAGTCGCCAAGATTAGTTGGCAAATGGTACTGTAGACTGTACTGTTTTAACCTTGTCTTTGAACTTCCTTTCCAGGATGCTAGGAAGGGGCAAAGATTCAACAAAGTCTGGAGTAATTTTGGTAACACTTTATTTTAGGGATACATCTATTAGCACTACAGTAATACATACAATGTTAATGCCTGCATAAGTACCTTGTAAGGCATGTACTAAGGGTTTTGCCCGACACTGAAGAAGGTTAACCCCGAAACGTCTGACGGGCAATAAACCACATAAACTTGGAGTGCTGTCCTGCTTTTTCTTTAATTCATATATTCTCGAGGAATGAGCACCCAGTTGTTTACTTTGTTTGAGTTGAGCGCGTTACAGTCCTTAGTTTAAGGCATGTACTAAGCAAATGCTAAGGCCTACTAGGTCCTTACTAAGGTTAAATTGGTAATAAATCCCTTATTGTACATAAACAAGACATTTGCGAATTGGGAGGGAAAGTGGAAAACAGCGATCCTAGCGGTTACGTTCCAAACACCAGGGTGATCCTATTGAAACTCCCATAGACAAGTTTTAAAAAAAATCCCACAAAGATATGACTTGGAACTATAACACCAGACACATTTTTCAGCGTACACAATAGCATAAACTACTACCTGTGAAAATCTCAAGTCATTTTTTGCCCTTTTAAGAAAAATAGAAATTGTGCCAATCTGGTCGGAAACGGACTACAGCTCCCAGCATGCTGTGCTTCGCGCCTCGTTGACAACACAGAGAAACAAATGAACGCGAACGAACGCAAGTTCTTCGCATATCTTCACATTCTTGTAATCCTATGAGTTCCACATTGTCTTCTTATTACACATATATACACGCGATCATTTTGGTATGGTTTTAAATTCTCTAGTAGATATGATGGCTTCTGTGGTGACAAGTAACCACCTCTCTGGCTCATGTTTGGCTATGCTAATTTGGCTATGCTAATTACATGGAGTAAACAAGCCACACATGCCAGTCAGTGTAGTTCTGTATTAGCTTTTTAAAGAATATTAAAATCAGCTCAGATCAGTGAAAAACCGAACATTTTACCACCTGGTTCGATAAAACGGGCCAACATGCCCATAATATGACTGCCACTACTTCTACTTCGTCGTCAGGGCCGAGATGTAATTTTTCAAAGAAAAAAAACATTCATTTGTTGCAGGTGGTTGGAACGTTGCCAGCAGGGGGCGATGAGATTACTTTCCCTCCCTATACATGCCTAACAAATGTTTGATTTTGCTTTGTATATGCCTTACAAGTTACTTATACAGGGACATTCTATGTATTAGTGCTAATAGATGTATCCCTAAAATAAAGTGTTACCGTAATTTTAAGCCATTATGCCCCATTGCACACCTACACTTCCTTTGAGGTGTTAATACATGAATGAATAAGTGAGGGAGCAAGGTCCTCTCTCTCTCTCTCTCTCTCTCTCGCTCTCTCTCTCTCTCTCTCTCTCTCTCTCTCTCTGCCTCCCTCCTTCCCTGTGTACCATGTCCTTGTTGATGTCCTTGAGTGTGCGTGTGCATTTCATTATGTGTATATGATTTCGCATGTCAGGTAGTGATTGCGTGCGTGTGTGCGTGTTTATGCGCAAGTTTGTGTGTGTGTGTGTGTGTGTGTGTGTGTGTGTGTGTGTGTGTGTGTGTGTGTGTGTGTGTGTGTGTGTGTGTGTGTGTGGTTGCGTGCGCGTGCGTGCGTGCGTGCGTGCGTGCATGCGTGCGTGTGTGTGTGTGTGTATTTGTGTTTGTCTGTTCCCCTGGGGAGCGATGCTCTTCATACAAATAAAAGCCAATGGAGACAAACTGGCAGGCGGAGAGGTCATGCATCATTCCTGTCTCTGGTAATTACCATCTGATGCACTAGAGGAGGGGAAGAGGCGAGGAGAGGAGAGGAGAGGAGAGGAGGAGTGGAGGAGGGGAAAGGAGAGGAGGACAAGAGAGGGGAGGGGAGGAGAGGAGGATGAGAGAAGAGGGAAGGAGAGGGCCTGATTGTTCAGAGGGGGATGAGGGTGACAGGTTGTATTTGTACCGGTGGTTACTCTGATCAGAGAGTACTGTACCTGTCTTTCTGTCTGTCGGTCTGTCTGTCTGTCTGTCTGTCTGTCTGTCTGTCTGTCTGTCTGTCTGACTGTTTGTCTGTCTCTCTGTCTCTCTTTCTCTCTCTGGTGGGGGTTACAAAATATCTGTCTGTTCTCAATCTATTGTGTGTGTGTGTGTGTGTGTGTGTGTGTGTGTGTGTGTGTGTGTGTGTGTGTGTGAGTGTGTGTGTGTGTGTGTGTGTGTGTGTGTGTGTGTGTGTGTGTGTGTGTGTGTGTGTGTGTGTGTGTGTGTGTGTGTGTGTGTGTGTGTGTGTGTGTGTGTGTGTGTGTGTGTGTGTGTGTATGCGTGTGTGCATGTGTGCGTGCGTGCGTGCATGCGTACGTGCGTGCAAGCTTATATGAGTCTGTATGTCTGTGTGTTTTGTGTGTCTTCTGTTGATAGTCACTGTCTGCTTGTTGGGAATAGATAAGAGGATGACTCCAGTAGGTTCTGGAAAAGGTCCGCAATAGATGTCATTGCACCTGACACACACACACTCACAGGGCATATCTCAAAACCTAGTGTGCACACTTCCAAGTGTATCCGCCTAATTAGTCACGCCAGTGATTGGATAGTCTTTGGTGAACTCCACAGAGTATCCAATCACTGGGTGTGACTAATAAAGAGTATCCAATCACTGGGCGTGACTTATTAGGCTGAATACACTTGGAAGTGCGCGCACTAGGTTTTGAGAAATACCCACTGTGTGCCTGTCTTTGAAGGTGGCCTGTGTTTTGTCTCTGTGTGTCTGGCCATTTAGTTTTTTTTTATCTGCTATCTGTCGATATCATCCATCAAGTAGTGTCTCATGACTCTGTCTGACTGTGTCTGCCAATTTCCGGAGCTTCCTCTGTGTCTACCCTTTCAATCTGCTACCTACGTCTTCAAGGAGTCAAACATCTGTGCATCTCTCTTCATCATTTCGCTGTTCTGTCGCTCGATTTTTCATTTCTGTGAATCTTTTTCTCTACCCCTCCTCCCCCTCTGAGTTCGACTCTCTTATTTTATTTCTCTGCTTAAGTTTTTTTCATTCATTTTTTTTTCATTCTCTTTCTCCGTCTGTCTATTCCTTCCTGATTCAATGGCCTCTGTCAGCATGGCAGGTCTCATTAGTTTTTTTTCTTTATAGAGCGTACATTTCTTTCTTCCATTCAGGTATGTCCTGCTTCTACTCTTCTTTTTTCTATTCCCCCCTAATGTCCTCCTCTCCTCCTCCTCCTCCTCTTTCTTCCTCTATCCTTCTTTTTCCATCCCAATTTCTTCTTATGCCATTCTTTTCTCCTCTCCTCTTCCCTCTCCTCTACTTCTCTTCTTTCCCTCTCCTCCTCCTCTCCATCTCCCTCCCCCATCCTCCGCTCTTCCTCCATCCTCCTCTCTTCTTCCTCCCCTGCATATATGGGCATGTCATGGGTGAGCGGTTAGGGCGTCAGACTTGCATCCCAGAGGTTGCCGGTTCGACTCCCGACCCGCCAGGTTGGTGGGGGGAGTAATCAACCAGTGCTCTCCCCCATCCTCCTCCATGACTGAGGTACCCCGAGCATGGTACCGTCCCACCGCACTGCTCCCCATGGGGCGCCACTGAGGGCTGCCCCCTTGCACGGGTGAGGCATAAATGTAATTTCGTTGTGTGCAGTGTGCAGTGTTCACTTGTGTGCTGTGGAGTGAGCTGCTTTCACTTCACTTTCTTTCACTGTATATCTGTCTCTCCTGACTGCCCTGCTTCTCTTCCTCCTCTCCTCCACTCTTTCTCCTTCTCTCCTTCTGCTCCTCCTCTCGTCTTCTTCCTCTCCTCTTCCCTTCCTCCACCGCTCACGTCTCCTCTGACTGCTCAGCTTCCTTTCCCCCATCCTCCTCTCTTCCTCCTCCTCCTCTTTTCCTCTCTACTGTCTCCTCTCCTCTTCTTCAACAGCTCATATCTGTCTCCCCTGACTGCTCCGCTTCCTCCACCTCTTCCTCCTCTGCTGCTGATATCCATCTCCCCAAACCGCTCTGCTTCCTCTCTCCTCCTCTCTTCCTCATTCTCCTCTTCCTCCTCCCCCTCTCCTCTCCTCTTCCTCCACTGCTGCTAATATCCGTCTCTCCTAACTGCTCTGTCTCTCCTCTTCCTCTTCCTCCTCTTCCTCCTTAGCTGCTGATATCCATCTCCCCTAACCGCTCTACTTCCTCTCTCCTCCTCTCTTCCTCATTCTCCTCTTCCTCCTCCCACTCTCCTCTCCTCTTCCTCCTCCCCCTCTCCTCTTCTCTTCCTCATTCTCCTCTCTCCTCCTCTCTTCCTCATTCTCCTCTTCCTCCTCCCCCTCTCCTCTTCTCTTCCTCATTCTCCTCTGCTGCTGATATTCGTCTCCCCTAGCCGCTCTGCTTTCTCTCTCCAGGGCGCTCCCTCATGTTCATCCGCCCAGTCGCGGGTACAGTAAATTAGCGGCGGTGAAACAATGCTAATGGATTATGATTAGCAGACGAGCTAAATCCAATTAGCGTTGGCTGTGGCAATCCCCCATAACAATCGCAATAATACCGTAATGATAATAACACCAAGGGAGGCACAATACAGCCAGGGTTGTGTGGCAGGCAGGGCAAATGGCTGCAGGGGGTGCCGGATGAATGATGGAAGGCTGTCTGTGTCACTCACACACTGTAAGAAATCACGGTAACACTTTATTTTAGGGATACATCTGTTAGCACTAATACATACAATGTCCCTGTGTAAGTAACTTGCAAGGCAAGTACAAAGCAAAATCAAACTTTAGTTAGGCATGTATTCGCAAATGTCTTGTTCATGCACAATAAGGGATTTATTACCAATTTAACCTTAGTAAGGACCTAGTAGGCCTTAGCATTTGCTTAGTACATGCTTTACAAGTTACTTATGCAGGCATTAACATTGTATGTATTAGTGCTAATAGATGTATCCCTAAAATAAAGTGTTACCGAAATTACAAGCCAGTTAAACGTAAAAAGGTACGTTGCCCTGCTGGCAAACTGCCAGGCTTTCTCAAGTTGAGTTAACGTACAAACTCAAGGCAGCAGTGCAACTTACTTTTTCATGTTTTACTGACTGCAATGTTGTGCAGTTGTGCAAGAGGACATCTGTTCAAAGGGGAGAGGGGTTCCAACATGAGATGATCACAAAAACTCATGAAAATCTTTACATTTGCTTATTTATTTGTTCAATTTGATAGGGATGTTGTTGTTTTTTGTCTATTTGTGAAGGACCCAACGCAACCAAACAGTGTGATTTGCGAGGTAACAGTCACAGATGATGAAATGAGTGGGCAGACAGATTAAAATACTAAATGGTTTGAACCCCAAACTAAAGTAGTAAATAAAGGAGAAAATAAAAGGAGTAAATAAAGTTGATGCAGTCTTATAACTGTGGGGGCAGCCATGGACTAGTTGTTAGAGAGTTGGTCTTTCAATCTAGGGGTTGCAGGTTCGAATCCCCCCTGACCTCTCCCTACATCTCCATCCATGGCTGAAGTGCCCTTGAGCAAGGCACCTAACCCCACATTGCTCCAGGGACTGTAGCCAACACCCTGAACAAAAAAAACCTGAAAGTCGCTTTGAATAAAATGAAAAGCGTCAGCTAAGAGAAATGTAATGTAATAACTGGGTGGTCCTGACTGACAAGATTCACCCAGTTCCGCAGTGTGATTCAGTCATCTGCCTGGGGCACTGTGCACTAAACGCACTCCGAGTCAAACAGACTGTACACTCTTTGGCAAACACACACGCACGCACGCACGCACGCACGCACGCACGCACGCATGCACGCACGCACGCACGCACGCACACGCCTTGCACCACATGCATCTAGCACTGACGTGGGGGCTAGGTTGCCATCTTTCTTGATTGTTCTTTGTGCAGTTGTACTGCTCACAGAGTCCCTGTGGGCAGAATGGTTCCTTTGGGTCCCTCCACTGACAAAGTGGTTTAGCTCTTGCAATTCGAAATGGCAGGGGCTCCCCTCTGCCCTATTCCCCACCTCCAGCAGACAAGGTTTCATCCATTTGCTCCTGATCGCTGGTAATCATTCCGGATCTGGCTCCCTCCCCACGCAGATGCCATAGCTCTGACACAGCGCGACTCAGCAGCAGCAGCAATAGCAATAGCAATAGCAATAGCGAATAGCACAATTATGGAAAATAACTCGCTTTCATTATGGGTAATAATAATCATGACAGGCATAAGCATAATGGTCCTCCGTCTCTTCTTCCCAAACTGCTATAAAGCCTGCTTGCACATTTCAGCCCAAAATTACTCGCTATTTCTCTGTGGCTTTCATTAGCATGTCGGAGCAGAAATTACACAACATAATTTAACATTATGCTTGCTTGTACAAATGGACTATCGGCATGATTGAGCATTTAAGGCTTTCATGTCCTAATATGGGCTTCTGTGAGGATTCTCAGAGGTCATGTAGAGGGTTCAGTTTCTTTCTTTCTCTTTCTCTTTCTCTTTCTCTTTCTCTTTCTCTCTCTCTCTCTCTCTCTCTCTCTCTCTCTCTCTCTCTCTCTCTCTCTCTCTCTCTCTCTCTCTTTCTCTCTCTCTCTCTAGTAATGCACCACCACTGATAGATGTAATCAGGGTTCAGCTGTCTAGTGAACAAGTCTTGAGATCACACAGCACACCCACAACACATTGGCCAGGGAATTCCCATGCTGCATTAGACACTTGTACAGTTGACAGTGCTGCAAGTTAGTTAAGAATCTAAACTATTTAAAAGATAATTAAGAGGAACAGTATTTGGGCTATTTACACATAATGTCTGACATTCGTAGCACCCAATAAACTGCAAAGGACAGTCACAAACCAAACTTCCTTGACAAGAAAATGTGTGATTCCCAAGCTAAATCTTACATGTGATTTAGGCTGGTGATAGCCAGGCAATATAGCTCATTAAAGGAGTACAATGATATAGTATCACGATTTACAATCTCTCTCTCTCTCTCTCTCTCTCTCTCTCTCTCTGTCTCTCTCTCTCTCTGCCTCTCTCTCATTCTAAATTAAAAAGGTCACTTTTTTGGAAATAAAAGAGCCATTCTGGCAGCCAGGCAGCACCCCTGAGCAAGCAGTCCTTAACAGTCACTTGGCCTCCGCAGCCAAAATTCGTTTGACACTGAATAGGTCAAGCTAATTTGTTTATACAGCACGCTCAATGCAACATGGTTAACTCAATGTTAACCCTGTGCAGCTTAGAAACAATAAGACACAAATGTAGAACTTTTCAAAAAGCCCTATTTCTTTCCATGACAGTGGTAAATACTGTATGTGTTCATATTTGTATTACAGATCCAATGTACCTACTACAGTGTTTATTAGTAGTACATGTGCGATAACTGTGTTAATGTCAGTATTACTACTACAATGACTGAACCATAATTGAGCTAAACCGAGGGCAATGTTAATGCAATGAAAGGCAGTATGCTGTTCATTCTGAACACTGAATGTCAATTCTAGTTTAGACTCCATCGCATTCACATTATGAAATGAAATAAATGATGAACTGTAGATCTTGAGCCAAACACGAAAGCTAAGTATTATCCATTTGTGTTGCCACATGGGTTAAAATCTCCATCTGCTTTCCCCTCTATTCAATAGTTCTCTCATCACTCCTTCACACATTCTTCTTGTTACTGGGTCCACCCTTGCTCTGCTCTTTCTTTCTTTTCTCACTCTTTCCCTTCATGACTCTGTATCATTCCTCCAATTATTGGATACATGTCTTTCCTCTCCTCTTCTCTAATGCATCACTTTCTCCATCTCTACCCCCCCCCCCCCCCCGTTACCAGACGCATGCCGCTTCCTCTCCTCTTTTCTAATCCATTCCTCTCCCCAATTCTCATTTTCCTGTCTACCATATACAGTACGCTCCACTCCTCTTTCATTTATCACCCTCTATCCCTCTATCCTCCTCTGAATACACCATATACTCATCTGTTCTTTAATCTATCTCTCTCCCAATCACTCTATCGCTCCCCTGCTTACTGAGAGCTGAAGCAAAGCAATCGGTCTGTGGCTCCTAGACCATGCAGTTACCATGGCACTCAAGCTGTGTTTCAAATTCCATGTTCATCTTCCTCTTCCTGTCTCACTGTCCCTCGGTTCCCATCCTCTCCCAATCTGTCTACCCCAGTCCATCCCTATGTATGTATGTACAGTATGTATGTGTGTGTGTGTGTACTGTATTAGTGGTGTGCATTGGCACTGCCCTCACGATTAGATTTGATTACAATTCGGGAGGTAATGATTCGATTCAAATCGATTCAGTTCGTTTCTGTGATGAATTGCAATGCATTACATTTCAACTGAAAGCAAGGACATTTTTTTCATCATTCATGAGGCAATACAAGCGGTCAGATACTGAACAATATTTTATTGCCTGTTGTGTGTATCAGTCCTGCAGTTTTCAATGCCTTGAAGTGTGTAATATAAAATTAATTTACTCCCGAAATTCCCACGGAAATAATTGAAACTTAAAAAAATATTGCATAGATTATGGCATTTGCCGAATTAGTTATTGAATTGCCCTGCCCCGCATTGCAATGCATTCCCAAATCGATTATTGTTGACACAACTAGTGCGTGTGTATGTATGTAGTTTTCTATGTTCTCTCTCTCTCTCTTTCTCTCTCTCTCTCTCTCTCTCTCTCTCCCTGCCTCTCTCTCTCTCTCTCTCTCACTCTCTCTCTCTCTCTGTTCCCAGCAGTGTAAAACGGTAGTGGGAGTATTTTAATGAGTGTTTCCAATGTAGTGTAGTGAAGTGAGCTCAGCCTTGGGAACAGAGTGAATCTCATTGAGACGGTTTATCCGAGGTGAAGGACTGCTAAAAGACATAGCAACACATAGAACATTCAAATGAAGAGAAAGAAAACAGCAAGCCTTTTGAAAATGCATCATACAATAAATAAATACACAAATAAGAAGCATAGTTAAACAATATGCTACTACAGAGATTGTACCACATATTGGCAGTGGTAAGCTGTTTCATGTTGCCTACTGCTTAGTTCCCCACACACACACGTGCGCACATACACACACGCGCTCACACACACACACGCAGGCACACGCATATCTTTTCCATCTACCCTCCTGCTCACACACAGACAAAGAGATACACAGATACACACAGACAAACACACACACGCATTTCCCTTTTCATCTTCCTCTTCCTGTCCCTCGGTTCCCATCCTCTCCCATTCTTTCTGCAGTCAATCTCTATCTACGTATGCATGTGTGTGTGTGCATATGCATGTTTGTATGTATGTATGTATAGTATGTGACAGAGGTGTTCCCACAAGGGTCGTCCCCCTCGGGGACTTGAACCTGACACCTCGTCAACTACATCGGTTCGACAATGGGAGGCACAGTACGAGTGCGCTGAGGTAAAGGGCCGGTCCGATAGCCCAACGCTACCGCACTGTATTGAGGCTTCGGGAGAGAGGTTTACTAACGTTCCACGCCACGCTCTGCTAGTTGGCCTCCGTTACACTCTCCGCCCTACACCTCCCTCCCATCCGGGTCACGGCACCACTGTGACAGAGGTGTTCCCGTACAGTTCGTCCCCTGGGGACGCGAACCTGCCACCTCGTCAACTACATCAGTTCGGAAATGGGAGGCACAGTACGAGCGCGCTGAGCTAAAGATCCGGTCAAATAGCCCAATGCTAACGCACTGTATTGAGGCTTCGGGAGGGAGGTTTACTGAAGTTCAACGTCACACTCTGCTAGTTTGCCTCCGTTACATTTATATGTATGTATGCGTGTATGTATGTGTGTGTGTGTGTATGTATGTATGTATGTATGTATGTATGTACTGTCTGTATGTTGTTTTCTATGTTCTCCTTCTCTACACCTCTCCATACCAATCTCTCTCTCTCTCTCTCTCTCTCTCTCTCTCTCTCTCTCTCTCTCTCTCTCTCTCTCTCTCTCTCTCTCCCTGCCTCTCTCTCTCTCTCTCTCTCTCTCTCTCTCTCTCTCTCTCTCTCTCTCTCTCTCCCTCTCTCTGTTCCCAGCAGTGTAAAACGGTAGTGGGAGTATTTTAATGAGTGTTTCCAATGTAGTGTAGTGAAGTGAGCTCAGCCTTGGGAACAGCGTGAATCTCATTGAGACGGTTTATCTGAGGTGAAGGACTGCTAAAAGACATAGCAACACATACAACATTCAAATGAAGAGAAATAAAACAGCATGCCTTTTGAAAATGCATCATACAATAAATAAATACACAAATAAGAAGCATAGTTAAACAATATGCTACTACACAGATTGTGCCACATATTGGCAGTGGACACCTCGTCAACTACATCGGTTCGACAATGGGAGTCACAGTACGAGCGCGCTGAGCTAAAGGGCCGGTCCGATAGCCCAATGCTAACGCACTGTATTGAGGCTACGGGAGGGAGGTTTACTAACGTTCGATGTCACACTCTGCTAGTTGGCCTCCGTTACATTTATATGTATGTATGCGTGTATGTATGTATGTATGTATGTATGTATGTATGTATGTATGTACTGTCTGTATGTTGTTTTCTATGTTCTCCTTCTCTACACCTCTCCATACCAATCTCTCTCTCTCTCTCTCTCTCTCTCTCTCTCTCTCTCTCTCTCTCCCTGCCTCTCTCTCTCTCTCTCTCTCTCTCTCTCCCTCTCTCTGTTCCCAGCAGTGTAAAACGGTAGTGGGAGTATTTTAATGAGTGTTTCCAATGTAGTGTAGTGAAGTGAGCTCAGCCTTGGGAACAGCGTGAATCTCATTGAGACGGTTTATCTGAGGTGAAGGATTGCTAAAAGACATAGCAACACATAGAACATTCAAATGAAGAGAAATAAAACAACATGCCTTTTGAAAATGCATCATACAATGATGAATAACAAATACACAAATAAGAAACATAGTTATATAACATCCTACGACACAGATTGTGTCACATATTGGCAGTTGTAAGCTGTTTTATGTTGTCTACTACTTAGCTACGTATGCACGCACGCACACACGCACGCACGCACACATACACACACACACACACACACATATACACACACTCACACACATATCTGCAGACACACAAATACGCGCACACAAGCGCACACACACGCAAACACACATACACACACGCAAACGTACACATACACACACACACACACACACACACCTTTTCCATATATCCTCCAGCCCAAGAATCACCACACACACAGACACACAGACACACACACAAACACACATGCTCACATACACACACACACACACACACACACACACACACACACACACACACACACACACACACACACAGACACATACACACACACACACACACACACACACACACACACACACACACACACACACAAACACACACACACACACACACACACACACACATACACAAAGGGAGAAACACACACACACACACACACACACACACACACACACACACACACACACACACACACACACACACACACACACACACACACTCCATCTTCGTCTAAGCCAGGCATCGCTGTCAGGGAGCCAGACCATTACCGACGCAACAGAAATTTAATCGAAGCAAAAAATAAATGGATAGACTTCTTGATCACGAGGCGAAGATATGACAGCAGATCAGATGGTCAGGTGCTGATGGAGAAGCTGGGGCTGCTGGCATAGACTAAATGTGTGTGTGTGTGTGTGTGTGTGTGTGTGTGTGTGTGTGTGTGTGTGTGTGTGTGTGTGTGTGTGTGTGTGTGTGTGTGTGTGTGTGTGTGTGTGTGTGTGTGTGTGTGTGTGTGTGCGCGTGCATGTATGTGTGCGTGCATGTGTGTGCTGGTTACCGCAAGAGTAAATTCCCAAGACTGGGTACGGCTGCCATGATCAGACGTTAGCACGACAGACGTTGGTAACCTGCCAACCATAGCCAAGCCAAGCCGTCTACCGCTGTGCCTAATGCACTTACTACATGCCTCCACACCCATATCCCTCATCACCTCAACACCCCCCCACCACCCGCCCGTGTCACCCTCCCCTCACACACACACACACACACACACACACACACACACACACACACACACACACACACACACACACACACACACACACACACACACACACACACACACACACACACACACACACACACACACAAACTCTTGTCACCACCATCACCCCTTTCCCATCATCCCATGACCATCCCCACATTACTACATTCTATGCTCTTCAATACCTCTGCCTATGGAACATATACCCTACGTATATCTGCAATTACACTGTATCTCCTTCTCTATCCACCTCGATGCACATGCCAAAGATATCCTTGTATAGCAGGCGTCACCAACATGGTTGTGGCTCAAGAGAGGCAACATCATCTGGGCTGCTAGGAACAGCTAACAGCGGGACACACACCCAGGACTGATCAGCCTGTGGTGGGCCAGCCTCAGCAGAGGGTGTATTGTGTTAAGTGGCCGAAACACCCGGTGACGCTTAAGAACACAACTGATGATGTGTCTCGCTGCCAACACTGTGTAGCGCACTACCTGTCCTAATGGTGCAATACTAGGGATACTCAACACCAAATCCTTTCAAAGAATCTAGAGTAGGTTCAACAAAGACGCTTTTGCACACCTCTGTAGTCAAGCAATGGTGTCACTTTCACCTCTTGTTCACTTTACTTGAAAACCTGCTGCTACTAAGTATTGCACCCCAAACACAATTCCTTTGCCTTTTGACAATGACAATAAACTCTTGAATCTTGAATCTTGAATCTGAATCATTAAAATGTCTTTTCTTCTTTGGGCACAGTGGCCAATATCTCACTCTATTTCACTTATTACTGTATCTCACTCTGTATTGTATCTCTTACTGTGTTTGTATTTCACCTTGTATTGCTATATTGCTAACAGTAGTAGTAAGGAGGGAGCTTGACTCTTTACTGCTGAGGTGAGGAAGTGGAGATGAGCAAAAGGAGGGCTCCACTTCAGAGCCGTTTTCAGACAACTCCATTGAAAACTTGGAAACACTTTATTTTAGGGATACATCTATTAGCACTAATACATACAATGTGCCTGTATAAGTAACTTATAAGGCGTGTACAAAGCAAAATCAAACATTTGTTAGGCATGTATTCGCAAATGTCTTGTTCATGCACAATAAGGGATTTATTACCAATTTAACCTTAGTACGGACCTAGTAGGGCTTAGCGTTTACTTAGTGCATGCCTTACAAGTTACTTATGCAGGCATTAACATTGTGTGTATTAGTGTTAATAGATGTATCCCTAAAATAAAGTGTTACCAAAACTTCATGAATAGCTATGTACTGTAGCCTCTTTGTGCAGATGGGCCCATTCACTCTGGGCTGAAAAGACTCAACTAAATAATAACAGCATGACGTTCCTGGGAGCTTTAAGTAACAGACAGTAACGAGGGTGGAAACACTTCATCAGTGGCCTATGTTCCAAAAGGAATGTAAAGGCCTAAGTAAAGTAATAGTAAGTAAGCAACAGATCGAGACACAGTCATTACAATTTTGGTGAAAAGTAGATTAGGACGGAGACTCTGCACAAAGGGGGTGGCCCCTTAATGCACGCCGTACCACCAGTGGCACGCTGTTATAGTCATTGAAAGGTTCATTACAATAGTACTACTCCACTATGACATAACACATAGCCTTTAGTAAAGCACTTTGACTCATTCATTGCCATCCTGGTAACAGCAAATTTATAACGCCGTGTTTTAACAGGAAGGTTAATGCGTCAAAACTCAAAAGCAGGATATGAAGTGGAAGGTTCCAGCAGGTGGCGTACCTTAGCCTCTGAGGTGGGTTCCAGGTAGCACAGGCGGTTCCCCAGGCCCTCGGCGGTCAGGCAGAACTTGCGGTTCTCCTTCTGGATGCAGGCCACACACTGGAGCACCACCTCGTCATCCTGGAACACACAGAAACATGATGCAGCAGCAGGTTAGAGCAGAGAGAGAGAGTGTGTGTGTGCGTGCATGTATGCATGCGTGCGTGAGTGAGTGTGTGCATGTGTGTACATGCGTGAGTGTGTGCGTGTAGCACAAGCAGAACCTCATCAGAGCAGGTTAAGAGAGTAGTGTAAAATAATCTGTGTGTGTGTGTGTGTGTGTGTGTGTGTGTGTGTGTGTGTGTGTGTGTGTGTGTGTGTGTGTGTGTGTGTGTGTGTGTGTGTGTGTGTGTGTGTTACTGGGTTACCGCAGGCAACACCCAAGAGTGTGGGACACACCGACAATAAATCAACACTCAATCTCTGTCTGGGTGTCTGCCTCACACACACATAGGCAAGAGCACAGGAATACAACACACACACACGCACGCACGCACGCACACACACACACATACCATACACACACACATACAATACACACACACACACACACACACACACACACACACACACACTCTCACACACACACACACACACACACACACAGACACACACACACACACAGACACACAGACACACACACACACACACACACAATCACACCCACACACACACACACACACACACACACACACACACACACACAGGGCCGCTGACAGCTTTGGCTGGGCCCAGGACAAAGTCATCTGAAAGGGCCACCCACCCAATACATTCAATGTAATGAGAACCCAATTATGGGCCCCTCATCTTCTTGGGCCCAGGACAACTGACCCCTTTGTCCCCCCTTGTCAGCTTCCCTGCACACACACACACACACACACACACACACACACACACACACACACACACACACACACACACACACACACACACACACACACACACACACACACACACACACACACACACACACACACACACACACACACACACACACGTCACCAAGGCAGTGAAGCTTGTCCAGATAGTACTGTATTGCCAGGCTAGTGCAGGGCAGGGCAGGGTAGTGCAGGCCTCCCCCCCCCCCTCCTCCTTGTCTTCCTGCTGTACCCTCTGGGGCAGATGGCAGTGGGCATACCTGCTTACCCAAGCGTGCCCACACCACCACACCAATATATATTTATACTACCTCTCTCACCACTATTTTTTATACTTTCCCTTTTCCAAAAAGCACATGGGGTAGGCCCGTGTGACTGCCAGCGCTGACCGCAGCACCATGCAGTACACGAAAAGCCCTTTTTCCAAAACGCTATAAAAGTGATTTAGTTTTCATTCTTTTGAAAATCTGATGGTTTGATTGAATGAATGAATGAATGAATGAATGAATGAATGAACGGATTAATGAATGAATGAATGAATGAATGAATGAACGGATTAATGAATGAATGAATGAATGAATGAATGAATGAATGAATGAATGAATGAATGAATGAATGAATGAATGAATGAATGAATGAATGAATGAATGAATGAATGATTTATTTCTCTTCACACCATTATTATAACTTTCAATTACATGTCATGAGAAAGTAAAACAGTAGTATAGAGAAAAGGGTCCCCAAAAGAAGCTTAATATAAGCTCATACATGTATATAAGCCCCATTGTTACAATAGGTAAAAATAGGTAATGTAACAAAGATAAAGAAAAGAAAAAAGTTGGGCATACAATATGCATCACAAGTTCTGTGCAGGAAATGGTCAAAAAAGGTACTGCAACTATGCTGTTCATTGAAACTGGGCTGCATATTGCCAAATTTCATCTCTTCATGAAAGTTTACTAAGTAATGAACAAATATTTTCTAGTATGGTCCAAGTACAGCCATTTTTGCAGCTAAAAATGGTTATTTTTGAAAATTCAAAATGGCGGACGATGGAGAAGATCCCCTTTTTCATGTATGAAAAGTGCAATTTTTCCAGTCATAATGAATACTTAGAATATGATGCTGATGGTAAGTATTCATGAAAAAGGTAACATTAGTGAATGGGCAGCATGAATTCTGGAAATAAACAACTAAAAATCTCACACAGTGTCCCTTTAAAAACATAGGGGAAATTGGAAATGGGTTAATATTGCTATTTTCATACCAAATGCAAGCATTAAACGCTGATGACAGTTACCATTTCTGATGAATTGGCTTACACCTTTATAGCCTCATGGGTTTCAAAATGTACCACACAACACAATGAGTGGCCCATGATTACTAAAATATTATATTAGCTTATATGCGGAACTGTAAAATGCATATGATCATGACTTTAGTCTTGCTAATGTGATGGAATCCATTAGTGTTAGCATTAGCATACATTAGCTACTGAGCAAGCTTTTTTTCTCCTCCCTTGTAATGTCTTGCGTAACTGCATGTGTTTCCTTTTCTTCTTTTACCTCTACCTCACACATGAAGGAACTGTGTGTTATTGTAAAGGGGGCTAGGAGTTAACCTAACATCCTCCAGGCAATTTACACTACAAAACACAACAGAGCTACGTAATTGATCAGAGAGCTGAGGTTAAAGAAAAAAACTGAAATAATGAACCAACAAAACAAACTCTTAGCGGCTTTGATGTGGTGTGGGCTTCCTGACACACACACACACACACACACACACGCACGCACACGCGCACGCACGCACGCACGCACGCACGCACGCGCACACATACACACAAACAAACAAACACACACACACACACACACACACACACACACACACACACACACACACACACACTGACATATGCATACATACGCACACATACAAAAATAGACATACACGCACACACGTACACACGCACCCCCCCACACACACACACTTACACAAAGGCATACACACACACACACACACACACACACACACACACACACACACACACACACACACACACACACACACATGCATGGGCACATGCATACACATAAATACACAAACACACAGACACAAAGGCATACACAAACAAACATATCACACATATTGCAGTACACACACAGACACACAGACCATAGGCTTCCTAACACGTGTCCCTGTGGGCCGGCAGTGCTCAGGAGAAAACTAATCATTGCCTCTGCACTTCCTGCAGTTGGGAGACAGTGTGGGAACAAGAGTCTTTTTTACTATGCACACAAACATGCACAGACGCACGCACAGACGCACGCACGCATGCACGCACGCACGCACGCACGCACGCACGCACGCACGCACAAACGCACACACACACACACACACACACACACACACACACACACACACACACACACACACACACACACGAGTTCAACAGCAGCCTGGTTTAACTGATGTGAAACTAAATCTGATGAAACAGCATGCTACACTACACTAACTTACCCGAGGAAGAGATATGATTAACCCTGTGAAACCTGAACCATGAAAGCAATGAGAGAAAATTCTAATTTTTTGGAATTTGCTTCAATATTGGTCCCTTATAAGAAATGTAAAAAAAAAATTCAAAATTTTGTTAAGGTCGCTGAGATATTTAATGCATCATATATGATGCATCAGGCTTTTAATGAATGAAAATTCCAATTTCATGACCATTGAAAAATGACTTTTAATGTATTTACAACTTTTTTTTAATTTAAAAAAGTTGTCAGACAATTTAATTTGAGGATTATCTTTAAATATTTAGTGAGATCCTGCCATTTTTTTAAGCCTATCCTTGTTTTAGCAGGACCATATTTTACATTTCCCACAGCCTGGTTGGGTAATTTTTTAAAATCTATGTAAAAACATAGCTGATCGAATGCTCAACAACCTATTTATGAGTGTAATATAGATCATTATTCATTTTTGATGTGTAATTTGAATATATGGGTCCATTACTACAATTGGACCATTTCTCCATTCACTTCAATGCATTTTTTACGAGATCATAATTTCAACATTTTGCATTACATTTTCAAAATTGCAAGTAAAACCTGTTTCTTAAGGCAATATCTTTGTCTTGAAGTAAAACAACTTGTGTGTTTTGTTAAACGATCGTCGTGGTGTGCTTTGTAAGTTTCCCTATGGAGCAAATGCATTGATGGCTGACTTCCTGCCACCGCCGGATGGTGCTTATATGTCTCATCAGTTTTAGCACGATCTCTCTGCAACACGGTGTAAAAATATAAACTCTTCCTTGCTTAATTGCACAAAGCAAGTGTTCAAATTAAAGGATGTAGAGTTATATTTCGGAAATTTGTACACAAACCTTATGCAATTTGACGAAATCTCAGCGTCGGTCAGGGAAACCGCTTCTACCCCATTTTCCTGTTTTTCGCCGAGCTGTGGTCAACTTGTTGTCGACCGCTGCTCTCTTGTGGCGGTTTCCGTGTACTGCAGGACGTTTGGAAATGACACGCAGGATGTTTTTCAGATCGATTTTTTTTTGTGTCAGCGTGGAGAGGGCTTTGAATTTGATGAGACATATATGATGCATCCGGCGCGATAGGGTTAACCCTACAGGGACCTTTGAAGTAAAAGAGGGCAAGTTCAGTACTGCAGAGTAGAGCAGACCGAAGTGTTCCAAAACCAGACTGAAATTGCTTAACCACTACTCATTAGGGCTGTAACGATACACTCAACTCACGATTCGGTTCGTATCACGATTTTTGACCTACGGTTCGATACACCCCACAATTTCTAAAATGTATCTCCACTGAAGTTTGGAAACACTATCACATCAAATCATAAGGTTTTTTTTTCTGGACTAATGGTTAATAAAACTTTGAAACTGCGTATCACGATACTGCCTCTTTGTATCACGATACAAACCGCTTCCGGCGGCGGCGCACGTAGGTTGCAGCAGCCCCTTGCTTTCCCAACTTTCAGTGTTTATTTGTGTTAAAATGTGTCTTTCGGAATGTCTATCGTCGGAAAATATGTCGGAACGCACGTACAGTCGGCAACAGCTGTTGCAGATAAGAATGGACAACTTAAGCAATGTATTGGATGTACCAATGAAGACCCTGGAAGAACTAGGAATTCTCCGGCGGCATAGGACTACATCGGACCCGTCTGCCTTGCTATGCCGACGCCGAAGAATTAGGAAAAGGGGCAAACGAGGTGGCGTCGAGACACGGCTTGCAGCCAACCCAACTCGTCCAGCAATACCATCAATTCTCTTGGCAAACGTCAGATCTCTGGACAATAAGATGGATGACATACGGCTACTAAGATCAGCGAACAAAACCGTGAGGAACTGCTGCGTTACGGTGTTCACCGAATCATGGCTGAACGACGGCATACCCGATTCGGCTTTACATCTGGAACAACTAACGTGCCACCGAGCGGACAGAGCCCTTGCAGAGAAAAAACGAGGAGGAGGAATATGTGTCTACACACATGATGCTTGGTGCAATAATGCTACGGTAGTACAGAGGCACTGCTCTCCACGAGTGGAGTTCATGATTATCAAGTGCCGACCCTTCTATCTACCCAGAGAAATCTCCGCTATCCTATTAGTCGCCGTCTACCTCCCACCCAGCAACAACAATGGCGTCAAAAGCGAGGCACTGAACGAGCTGCATCGGGGCATCAGTGAACAACAAGATGCACACCCAGATGCCTTCACAGTGGTACTAGGAGATTTCAACCACGGAAATCTCAAAACAGTACTTCCAAAATTTCATCAACATGTCAACTTCCCAACAAGAGGACAAAACACCCTGGACCTCGTTTACACAAATCAGAAGAGAGCATACAAGGCAAAGCCCATCCCCCACATTGGATCATCAGACCACACGACAATTCTGCTACTGCCAGCTTACAGACAAAAGGCAAAACTCACCAAACCAGTTCTGAAGGAGGTGAGAAAATGGCCTGAGGGAGCCATCTCACGACTTCAGGACTGCTTTGAAACCACAGACTGGGACATTTTCAAAACAACTGCCACCCACAGCAATCACATTGACATTGAGGAGTACACAGACACCGTGACCTCCTACATCACAAAATGCATCGATGATGTTACAGAAATAAAACACATCACTACCAGGGCCAACCAGAAGCCATGGTTCACAGGAGACGTTCACCGACTGCTGAGGGCCAGAGACAAAGCCTTCAGAGCAGGAGACGTAGCTGGCCTAAAGACAGCAAGGGCTAACCTGTCCCAGGGCATCAGGAAAGCAAAAAAGGAATACTCAGACAAAATAACAACACACTTCAAAGACAGCAGAGATGCACAGAGCCTGTGGCAGGGCATACAGGCCATCACGGACTATAAGCCTGCACCACGAAGCTGTGACAACAACACCTCTCTGCTAAACGATCTGAATAGTTTCTTTGCCCGCTTTGAAGCACAAAATGACACTCACCCACAGAAAACTCCCCCTCCCCCCCATGATCAACCCCTTTACCTGTCCTCTGCCAGTGTTAAGAGGACACTGGCCACCATCAACCCACGCAAAGCAGCTGGCCCAGACAACATACCAGGCCGAGTGTTGAAGGATTGTGCAGAAGAGCTGAAGGATGTCTTCACAGACATCTTTAACATCTCTCTGGAGCAAGCAGTCATCCCATCACTTTTCAAAGCTGCTACCATCATACCTGTGCCGAAGAAATCATCACCATCATGCTTCAATGACTACCGTCCTGTAGCACTGACGCCCATAATCATGAAGTGCTTCGAACGGCTAGTCCTGTCACACATCAAAGCCACCCTACCCCCCACCCTAGACCCCTACCAGTTCGCATACCGAGCCAAGCGATCCACGGAGGATGCAATTTGCTCTGCCCTCCATCCAGCCCTCACCCACTTGGACAATAAAGACTCATATGTGAGAATGCTGTTCATTGACTTCAGTTCAGCATTCAATACCATAATACCACAACAACTCATCAGAAAACTGGACAAACTAGGTTTCAGCACCTCCCTCTGCAACTGGCTGCTGGACTTCCTGATGCAAAGACCACAAGCAGTACGGGTAGGGAACAACACCTCGAGCACCCTGACCCTGAGCACGGGGGCTCCGCAAGGCTGTGTTCTCAGCCCCCTGCTGTTCACGCTGCTGACACACGACTGCACAACGACCCACAGCACTAACCATCTAGTGAAGTTTGCGGATGATACAACACTGGTGGGCCTCATCACCAAGGGCGATGAGACTCACTACAGAGAAGAAGTAGACCTGCTGGCCAGATGGTGCAAAGACAACAACCTCCTGCTGAATGTCAACAAGACCAAGGAGATTGTTGTCAACTTCCAAAGGGTCCAAAAACAACTGCCACCACTGACCATCGACGGCGATGCTGTGGAGAGAGTGAGCAGCACCAAGTTCCTTGGAGTGCACATCAGCGACGACCTCTCTTGGACCACCAACACTACATCACTGGCGAAGAAGGCCCATCAGCGTCTCTACTTCCTGCGCAAACTAAAGAAGGCAAGTGCTACACCCTCCATCATGACAACATTCTACAGAGGAACCATAGAGAGCGTCGTGTCCAACTGCATCACAGTGTGGGGAGGAAGCTGCACGGAGAAAAACAGGAAGACACTCCAGCGTGTTGTGAACACAGCGAAGAAGATCATTGGAGTACCACTCCCCTCCCTGCAGGACATTTACACCACACGCCTCACCCGGAAAGCACTGATGATCATCAAAGACACAAGCCACCCTGCACACAAACTGTTCAGCCTCCTGCCCTCTGGAAAGAGGTACAGGCGCCTCCGTTCCCGTACCACCCGGCTGGCGAGCAGCACAATGCACCAAGCGATCAAGATGCTGAACACTCAACCCACTCTCCCTCCACTGTCAGCCTCTAGCCAGCAAGGCCACTGACAACCCCCTCCCCCCCCCCTGTCAGCCTCTAGCCAGCAAGGCCACTGACAACCCCCCCCCCCATCCCCCACCACCATATCTGCGACTGAACATTCCACCTGCACTACTATACTTGTGACTGAACTTTCAACCTGCACTAACTCAAAACATGCACACACACACACACACACACACACACACACACACACACACACACACACACACACACACACACAAGCACACTGCACTTTCTGCACTAAACCCAACATACACACACTGACACACACACACACACACACACACACACACACACACAACACACACACACACACACACACACAGACACACGAACACACACACACAAGACGCACACCGCACCTTCTACCTGCACTAAACACATACACACACACACACACACACACACACACACACACACACACACACACACACACACACACACACACACACACACACAACACACACACACTGCTGCTGGTGTACTTGACAGACCTTTTTATATTTATTTTCTTCAAAATGCTACTATTACCATGTCAGAACGCTATAAAGGACTTTTTTTTAGGAAAAGCACAAAAACACAACAAATACCTCTTAATGTATGTCCTCTACAAGTCTTCTGTTGTCCAGTCTTGCACTTTAAATGTCTGTATGAGCACTGTCTATGTCCATACTGTCTTAAGTCCATGTATAAGTACTGTCTATGTCTATACTGTCTATGTCCTTACCTTAATTAGTCTATGTCTGTATGGGAAAGCAAGAAATGTAATTTCAAATTCTTTGTATGACCAGTGCATGTAAAGAAATTGACAATAAAACCTACTTGACTTGACTTGACTTGACTACAGTATCGTGACTCTGTGTATCACGATTTCTCGGTTCGATACAATGTCGTTACAGCCCTACTACTCATGAATCATGTTTTTGAGCTTTTGCAGACCTGATAATATCGGTACAACTGGTTCACAGTTCAAATGGAAAAGAAATATGCTCTGACAACTCATAACTAACATGTCATCAAAAATGAACTTTACCAACTTTACCAGCCTGACTCATCTGATCCTACCCAGAGCTATGTCGGATCAGCCCATTTCGGTTATCCTCGGCACATTGGCAGTGCAAATTAGGCAGCGCACCAGCGTGGCGGCAGGTGGATACAACCAAACATTTTAATGAGCAGGTCCGACCAAAAACTGGAGCTAAATCAGAATCAACAGTCAACGTCAACACATACCAGTGCTGATGTGCTAGACTGCATAGAAAACAATGAAACTGAATGTTGGTACTAGTAGTGTGTCGGAATGTTGCAGTGTGTCGTAATGCAATGTGCTGAGCGGTGTGTTGGAATGTTGTTGGAAATTGTGTGTGAGATGAAAGGGTTCCGTCTTTCTCCCCGAACATTCATCGGGAGCTACGCTACATGCGCAGATCTGCAAAGGCGTGATTTTATCAAAACATCTTAACTTGCTGCTTAACGTGCAGCTTTAACTGCACTCACAGATTTGAAAATACATTTGAAATTACAGAATCAATGTCGAACAAGCAGCCATTGTTGTCTGAAACTACTGTTGCGTTGCACTTATTTTTCCCTTCTCCACTATATTTTAATTTTGACTACATCACGTCGTGCAATCCTAGATTGTTTCGGCTGCATGTCAGTTCAGGAGCAGGACGAATCCGAAGGTTCTCCAGACCCTCGTGTGGGTTGACAAAGGTCTGGCGAGAGTCAGGCTAGTAAGCTGTGGCCTTCAGACGGACTTCTGTAGAATGATCCCATAGGTAGCCAGACAACAGCGCTACCGCTGGCCAAGTAAACCAAGTAAACCTGCAGCCTTCATTCTGTCTCAACTTCATTCCCATTCTGTCTCTCTACATTCTGTCTCTCTCTCTCTCTCTCTCTCTCTCTCTCTCTCTCTCTCTCTCTCTCTCTCTGCTTGTGTGATCAGGCCTACTAAGGAGATAAATGGGGTGGGTTACTGCTGGCTGCAACCTACTTACACTCAGATCTGGAACATGCCTCTGAGCTGACCAGCGAGGTGTGTGTGTGTCTGTGTGTGTGTGTGTGTGTGTGTGTGTGTGTGTGTGTGTGTGTGTGTGTGTGTGTGTGTGTGTGTGTGTGTGTGTGTGTGTGTGTGTGTGTGTGTGTGTGTGTGTGGTGCGCTCTGGCTTTAACACACGACCTGAGAGAAAAACCTGAGCTCCTAGGGCACTGAGGGAGGAGAGCACACACTCACACACATACATATGCAGTACAGAGGGAAGATACAAACTCGCACGAACATGCACACGCGCACACGCACACACACACACACACACACACACACACACACACACACACACACACACACACACACACACACACACACACACACACACACACACACAGAGAGAGAGAGAGAGAGATAGAGAAAAATAGACAGACAGACAGACTGACTGACTGACACACACACACACACACACACACACACACACACACACACACACACACACACACACACACACACACACACACACACACACACACACACACACACACACACACACACACACACACACACAGATTCTTTTACACTACTCTCTTAACCTGCTCTGATGACACCAACACATTGGGATATGCATTCGGGTGGTTTGCAGGGGTAGGAAGAGGAGATGCTACTGCACAATACTGCAGCAATGCCTAGGGTTTGGCCCAATGCGGCAACACACTGGCTGTGTGTGTGTGTGTGTGTGTGTGTGTGTGTGTGTGTGTGTGTGTGTGTGTGTGTGTGTGTGTGTGTGTGTGTGTGTATCTGTGTGTGTTTGTTTGTTTGTTTGTTTGAGTGTGTGTGTGTGTGTGTGTGTGTGTGTGTGTGTGTGTGTGTGTGTGTGTGTGTGTGTGTGTGTGTGTGTGTGTGTGTGTGTGTGTGTATTGTACAAGGTATGTGCATGTTTTTTTTCTGTGGCTCTCCTGAGTGCTAGAGTCTATAGGTTTGTTTTATCAGCTGTTGCTATGCACTGTGTCTGCCAAGGAAGTCTATGCGTAGGTAGTTTGTTTCTGTGCCGCTGTTGTGTCAAATGTGATTTGTCAATACATGGGAGACAAGATATCCAGAAACATGTGCCTGTTTTATCAACAAATGTCTGCTCGTTCAAGGAAAATGATTCAAAATTCAACACTTAACTGACACCGCTAAGGGACTGTTCGCTATTTATTTCCGGGGACTTCAGAATATTTTCACCCTTGGTTGTCAAATTTGGCATGACCCTCCCCTAGCGAACTTCAAAACTTTGAAGACCCTCCCCTAGCGAACTTCAAAACTTTGAAGACCCTCCCCTAGCGAACTTCAAAACTCTGAAGACCCTCCCCTAGCGAACTTCAAAACTTTGAAGACCCTCCCACGTCACCATCAAAAAAATACATGACCCTCCTCCACGAACATTTTTTTGATACTTTTTAAAAAGAAATGGGCCAAACATTTTTGAATGATCCTCCCCTTTAGTTAAAAAAAGAATGTTGACCCACCCCTCAACAAAAAAATGGCATGACCCTCCCCCATGTTCCTACGGTGACCCTGAAAATAAATACCGAACAGTTGCCAAATAATATTTAGAATTAGCACTGCTAAATAATATTTGGCAATGCTGATTCATACTTAAAGAGCTGAATAGTATAACTCTTTAATACACAGTATATTTAGTTACTTATATACTTATATGTATATCCATCAAGATATCAAGCATGTCTCTTTGTGCATTCAAACATGTATTATGAAGAGCACTTTGCAAGAACACACTTCCCTTCCAATCCATTTCATTTCACTCTCCCCAGTTGGTGGGTGTCCCATTGCTCCTGTGTAACCCATACACACCTATTTTAGGATGTCTCATGCACCACTAACAAATTGCACAGCACAATGTGCTAATGCAGGAAAGCTCTGCTGCGGACACGGCCACACACACACAAACACACACACACACACACACACACACACACACACACACACACACACACACACACACACACACACACACACACACACACACACACACACACACATACACACACATGCGCGCATAATCACATCAGCCTAACAGTTGTCACAGTTGTCACAAGTCATATTCCTTATGTGCAGCATACTTGGCCAATAACACTGATTCTGATTGATTAGACAGGTTACTGCATCCCTGTCCTGTCTAAGACTGTCTTTGATAAGAGAGCAACCTAAAGTGTGACCTGCTCTGTATACGGTTCTACCCTAATCAAGAAACTGAAGTATCCCACGTTGTAGCTCTTTGAGAAAGACTAATACAAGGCAAAAGACAATATTGATCAATGGTCAAATTTGCAAGTAGAGCACAAAATCAGCTGCTGATGCCTTTAATCCAACGGGATAAATATTTGCTCCCCTGTGACATCTGGGAGAGCACATAACAACAAACAATGTCTCTCATTCACGAAATCTCTGACTCTCGCTCTCTTTCTCTCTCTCTCTTTAACCACCCCCCTCCCCCGACACACACACACACACACACACACACACACACACACACACACACACACACACACACACACACACACATGCACACACACTCTCACACACACACACGGTACGGCCACATGCATTAATGCCCATACACACACACACACACACACACACACACACACACACACACACACACACACACGCTTAACATGAAAGCTCTCTGTGTAGGATGGTAGTGAGGCAGCACCTTTTCTGGTTCATGTGCAGGCGAGTCAGGGGAGGCAAGTTAAGCCCCCTCCACTTGGCAGATTCCCACCTCTCATCCCCTTCAAAGGACACCAGAGAGAGAGAGAGAGAGACAGAGAGAGAGAGAGAGAGAGAGAGAGAGAGAGAGAGAGAGAGAGAGAGATGGAGGTAGAGAAAGATTAAGAGAGAGAGAGAGAGAGACGGACAGAGAGAGAGTAAGAGAGAGAGAGAGAATGAGAGATAGAGAGAGTGCGTGAGAGAGAGAGAGAGAGAGAGAGAGAGAGAGAGAGAGAGAGAGAGAGAGTAACAGAGAGAGAGAGCAAGAGAGAAAGAGAGCTGTCTGGCCTGATCTTCAAAGGACGGAGTGCACTGGGGCATGAATAATGTGTGGAGAGCCGCGGGGACCGTGTTAGCGCTAAAAGGCCACGGCTAAAAGCACGCTTATGGCTCCGCGACACATCCTCTCAAGCCGGACATCAATTCACACACACACACAAACACACACACACACACACATGCACACGCAGACACACACACACACACACACACGCGCCCGCACACACACACACACACACACACACACACACACACACACACACACACACACACACACACACACACACACACACACACACACACACACACACACACACACACACACCTTTTATACAACAATTCCCCCAGTGCAACCAGACAACCTTTGCTACTGAATGCACGGTGTAATCGTTGAAAACCTTTTACCTACAGACTTAAAAAACAAACCTAATAGCCATTGTAAGAGTAAGGGGTCATTGCCTATCTCCAAGATCTCCTTAATCCTGCTACCACTGAATTACTCATTTCTTGTATACTAATGAGTCATTACCTTGTGCTTTCCCAAGATATTAGGAGGTTGTGTGTGCTCTGTTGTGCAAGATTTCAGTTGCACGTTAACTTGGGTGGCTATGGCCTAATTGTTAGGGATGTGGTCTTAAGATCAGATGGTTACAGGTTCGAATCCCCCCCTTGCCTCTCCTCGCCCTACACCTTCACCCATGGCTAAAGTGCACTTGCACAATACACCTAGTAACCCCACATTGCTACAGGGAGTGGACTGAATCCGATACCCTAATAACTTAACGTCACGTTGGATAAAAGCATCAGCTAGAGTCAGTGTAATGTAATGTAATGTGAAAATGTATGTAACCACTTGTATGCTTGTATGGGGGTGCTGCACAGCGCGCTATTTCATACACAGACTCACTGCCCATGGGGATCCAGGTTTTCTGGAACTAAGAAAGTCCTGCAGATGCCTACATCTGTCATGGGCAACACATCTAACTCATGATAATAATCGTACAACACGATGTAATGAATATTATCACATGAGAGCATGTTAATGAATGATTAAATGGTAATTCCGTCCAATTTTAACAAGCAGTATTGCTCAGCCTAGCGTTCACATGTCAGTACACGAACATGTGTCTTTTTTCCAGCCCTTTCCAACATCCTGGCCAGCGAATGGGGACATGAGTTTGTTTACCTATTGATTGAAACCTCTTAACATACTATACTGTCAAATATCTTCCCAAAATACTCCCAAATACCATCCCAAAAGTTATGCAACATCAGCAGTCATCTTACAAGGCAACACTAACTTTGGGGATAGGAGAGAGTGAACAATACACCTGCATGTTAGAAATGGGATAGTTTCTCCTCTAAACTGACCAACCTAAAGCGAGACATATTCACTGCAAATGCTTCTTGGCAGTCCAGAGACAGGGAAGCACATCGTGTATAACGAGTGTGCAGTCTGAAATGCTGACGGCAGCAGGCTCCGTCCCAAAAACACTTTTGCAGAGTTTAGATCCACCAAACGGGCTACATTTTCTCCCATTATGGGCATTAGGCGCTGAATTGCAATGTGTACGGTTCAACCATCCCTGTCTCGCGGTCTGACTTATCTTTTTTTTTCCCCCAGCAAGTTTGTTGGGAAAGAAAGTTGTCAACATTAATGGAATTTTTGGTACATGAATAGCCTTTTGAGGCGAACCTCCTAAAATAGGGTTCTGAAGGGACCCAAAGGACTAGCAGAAATAAAATCAGGAATTATTCATTCATAAAATGTCAGAGGGAGTCTACATCTATTTAAATGTATCAAAAACAATAACATCTTGTGTGTAAAAAAAAACCCCTCACTGCATAATTTCATAGCACTATTCTTAGATGCATCCTCATAATGTGCACAGTTTCACCAGTGGAACCCTGTAATAGTGACTGAAAAGACTTTTAATATCATTGTACTACACTACTATGGCACAACACAGTGCCTGAAGTAACAAAACTTGATCATTGGCATTCCGGTAAGACCCATTTTTTTAATAGGGGCCATGCCTTAAAGGGGCTCCAGGTAGGATTAAAAGTTAAATTAGTCACGGTCCCGAGTCAGCCGATGCTTATGCGAGTCCGAACGAGTGTCGTGTGGGAAACACTTTTCATTTGAATCAACAAACCGTATTCAGATTTGTATCAACTGCTGGCATTCTGTGGTGAGAAAAACGTTTCACAGCAAGTTAATTTGAATAACATTTTTTTCATTACGGTGTAGATTTTGAGACAGGCATGCCACGGGCACCGCACAAATGACGGCATCCTACCTTGTGCCCCTTTAAGAGTTTATGCTGGGACCCTGTCTGTGCAGGTATCTCCACTGATCCATCTATCTATCTAGTCAGTCTAGTCTGTCTGTCTCTCTCTCAAGAAGTGTTAATCATCTCTCTCTCTCTCTCTCTCTCTCTCTCTCTCTCTCTCTCTCTCTCTCTCTCATGTGGTCCTGTGTGTCTATCTATCATGAAGGGGTC
>NC_085875.1:11768388-11770888 GCF_034702125.1 Engraulis encrasicolus
AGAACTCCTCACGTATTCCTCCAAATAATCCTCATATTGGACCCTGATGAAGATGGCTATCGAATTGTAAGTCCCTCTATTATAATATTTTTTAGGGGCTTTTATGCCTGTATTTGACAGGACAGTCG
The DNA here is from genome assembly GCF_034702125.1 of Engraulis encrasicolus. Classification (NCBI taxonomy): domain Eukaryota; kingdom Metazoa; phylum Chordata; class Actinopteri; order Clupeiformes; family Engraulidae; genus Engraulis; species Engraulis encrasicolus. The sequence goes on from NC_085875.1 coordinate 11,768,517, forward strand.
ACGATGGTGACAGGAAGCGAATGGGACAGGGAGACAGGGGAGGATCTGGAAATCATTCTGGTCAGACTCGAACCGGGGTCCCCGTGGGTGGGCATGCAAGCCCAAATGTGGGGGGTTTAGCGCTCCGCGCCACAGCGCCCCAAAGTCCCTCTCATGGCTGGACTGGCCATCTGGCATACCAGGCATTTCCCGGTGGGCCCTGCATACTCGTGGGCCACTATTTTCAGAAATGTAAAAAAAATAAAACATTTTTTTTTATTTTTTTTTAATTCTGAAAATAGGGGCCCACGAGGGTGCGGCGCCCACTGGTGTGTCATTTCTGCGCCGCTAATATTTAATCCAAAAGTGCCCGGGCCCTATTTCTCCACCAGTCCAGTCCTGGTCCCTCTATTATACTGTGCACCTGATAAAAAGAACAGAACTGCCTTTGCGTCGCCCTGCATATTCCTCTCAGTTTTAATCTTCATATTTCTCCTAGCTTGATCGGCCTCAGTCATGTCTTCTTGACTTGAACTGTTTACAAAATCACAAAAGTGTCCGACTTCTTCAGTCTGGACGTGTCATGTCCTCAATTCCCTTTCCCCTCTCTCTATTCTGCTGTGTTATCTATTTTCCCCTCAATTTTGTTTTCTTTGTTGAGAACACAAATCTCTCTGACAATGAGTTTTCCAGATGAATGAGCTCAGAGAGACTGAGCATTTTGGCGTGTGGGTGATGGACCTTTTTGTATACTGAGTCGCTGATGTTATTTGCTGATGATGGTCTGAATTCTTGCATTCTGTACTGTATGTGGACTTGTTTTTTCATCTTACACCCGACCAATTTACCAATACAGCTTACATCAATTTAGCCACTGTATCTACCTGTACAGTCTCCTTGCAGTTAGTTTTACTCCACTCCATAACTACTGCACGTCAAGACACAATACTCTGGGTAAACAAAAAGACAAATTATGAGGACTGTGGACCGGACAAATTTGAACTTTCAACAGTTTTCACCCGTAGCCCCATAATGCACGCTCTACCACCAGTGACACGCTGTAATAGTCATTTTAAAATATAATAATTGAAATGTTAATTACCATAGTGACACTCTACTATGACATAACACAGGGCCTTTAGTACGTAATGCACTATGGCTCAGTCGTTGCCATTCTGGTTACAGCAAATTCATAACGTCGTGCTTTAATGGGTTACAGTTTTTCTTGATTGCTTTGACACAGTTGTCACTCCAAAAAGCACATTTTCATACCAGTTCACGCAACGGGCTAACCAGTTAAACCGATTCTCCAAACACAACATCTTTGTTTGCAAAAGGCTACTACGTTTCCAAAATATTTAACATATGCAATAAAAGCAAACTCTGTCTTCAGTCCAATACACAATGCATAGCAGTGTATGAACACTCCCAGTCAGTCATTACACAATGGTCGTAAAAATCTAAAACACGGCTATCATGTTGACACAATTTGACGTTATTTAAAACTGTTATCAATAACATAACTTTCAAGCCAGTTCCATTGTTGTTTCTTTTACTTAGCCACTGACTCTGCTTGATCAGGATCTACTGACTGAGAGATAGCTGGCCCAGTAAATGCTTTGAGTTGTGTTTGAGATTTGAGTTGTGTGTCTTTTCTTATGTAAAATTGTCAGTAGGCTAGGTAGTGGGTTCGTGTAGCAATAATGTCTTATTGCAAAGAATTGGATTGACAATCTTTGATTCAAAGAATTGGATTGACAATCAGAATGCTTTGATGTAGTTTTTGTTTTGTTTTTGTTTGTTTGTTTGTTTTTATTTTTTTTACAACTGTATACAAATGTACTAAGTAAGGGTTAACGTTCGGCGAGAAGGTCGCTACCGTGGAATAGCAGCACGACAGAGAGAATCTTTAGACCCCGACGCGGAGCGGAGGGGTCTTGTTCTCTCTGAAGTGCTGCTATTCCACAAAGCGACCGACTCGCCGAAAGTTAACCCGCTTATTATATGGATATACTTAAATGACTCACACATGGCGGGGACATTTCTTTAGGCCTACTTAATGTTAAGATTGTTGCTGCGCAAAACAAAACAGTGCCATTGTGGAACACCGCTAGGCAACAGCTAGGTAGCCAGGACAACAGGTGTTGTCTATCACAGCAGCTGATTAGAGTCTTGTTGAAAAGTCGCTTTAGCAGTGAAAGGTCTTGTTGCCATTGACAGCGGTCTGTTATAGACCAACCCGTCCGTTATCGAAAAATAACAGACGTGCGAACGTTGGGGAGCCCCGTTGAAATGAATGGAGCATTCGACCGATGACGTCACAACCATATAATAATGGCTGATAACGGTATTACAGAAAATATGTGTAAAGTAAAACATGATATTGCAGTACG
>NC_085875.1:11780888-11810888 GCF_034702125.1 Engraulis encrasicolus
TGCCTTCGTAGGCTCCCTCCCGCACCAGAGCAATCACTCTGCAGTAAATCAGATTACCTAGTCGTATCACTGATTTACACACAGGTGGCTTGGCCTTTTATTTCATTGTTTTGCCATAATGTTGTTTCGTAAGAGAAGAGCAAACAGATACACACACACACACACACACGCACACACACACACACACGCACACACACTTACATACGCATATGGAAGCACTGTAACACACGTACAGTACGTACTGTACATTTGCATGCAGAAACAAGACACAAACATTCAACAGTGATACTGTAAGTGGATTGACCTGCGCGTGCTGTGCGCTTGATACCGTATATTTCCCCAATGCAATCTCCCTTTCCCTTCTACGCACAGGAACAAGTGGCTTGCAGCAAGGACTGTGCGATATGACGATATATATATAGTTATCATAGTCATCATCATCCTCATCATCATCACCATCATCATCATCATAGAAAAGTGCATATTGTGCCCATTCTCCTCTATCGTTTCTATTGTGATAATCTGTTATTACAGTTAGGCCTATTATGCAATTTAATATTAAGAACAGATTTTGCTGTCACGATGCACACTCTCAGTTATAACAAAATTCATATAATAAAAAGAAGAATAAAAGGATTCCTTTTTAAGAAACACAACAAGACACAATAAAGAGAAAATAAAGAAAATAACTGAAAACATACATAGCCTAATTGTGGTATATATCGTTATCATGATGTAAAGTTATCAATATCGTGATAAATGCTTTTTGCCACATCGCCAGGCACTATTTGCAGCTACTGCATAGGCAAGAGAAGAGCGCATTTACTGCCCTGTATTTATCACACCAGCCCCTACTGTAGTTACTGTATATGTACGACACAGCATTTATGAAGGGGTGACTGTATTAGTGTTTACGTTCTGATTGTCATCTTTATAGTACATAGAGTAGCCTACATGTATGGATAAAGTCGAAAAGACTGCATCCTAATGTACACACTGAGGATGTCTGAGGCTAAAGCGCGTCCCTGTAAACTGGACAAGGTACTTTAAAAATGGGTAACACTTTACAATAACGTCCTATTCACAGCTTTATACACACTTTATAAATTAATGAACTAATTATCAACAAAATGTTTACAAATGTTTAAATGGGCAAGAAATACTATGCTAACACAGCAGACACAGCACAGTCGCAGCAGTCCTGGAAGTTTCTCCTCCAAAGACCAGAGGGCATGAAACCACATAAAACTCACAAGTTGATTCCCATTCCACTGTACAGACATAGTTTGGTTATTTCTCATTTACAAACATTTGTAAATGCTTTGTTAAATGTTAATTGTTATTAAATGTTGATAAAGTGTATATAAAGCTCGGGATAGGACGTTATTGTAAAGTGTTACCTAAAAATGTTAGTAAAAGGTGATAAGCAAGAGAGTGCTGATTTTTGTAGTCCATGCGATTACTTTTATTAGATGTGCCTTCAAAGGCAGCAGCTACTTTTTTGAGTTTGAGCACAAGCACACCTACAATTTACTGGCAACACAATCATTAGTTGATGGCCTTATCGATCGACTTACGATTAATTAATAAGCGGCGTTTTCCCCCCGAAATCTCAATGTTTCTCGAAAAAAAACTACTAAATCTAAACATTTGAATTAAAAATTGAGATAATATATCACATTTCAATTAAGTCTATTTCAATTCTTCAATCCAAAGGTAATTTAAATATTCACACTATTCACACCCCTCTTCACACACCCTCTTCACATGCCCATTTCAACAGGGTCTCTTGTCAGTTGAATTGTCGATTAATTGCGATTAATGTTTTTTAATCGATTAACGATTAATCGTTTGCATGCCTACTGATCAGTGATTGGAGATCGTCATGAATTTAGTTAAATCATAATGATTAACAATGGCCATCCACAGATGCACAGTATTTGACCTCACAAGACTTGACGTTATTCCTTGAAGGTGCTGTCACTGCTGCAGCTCATGTCAACAAAAAGTTATGTGCACAGAATATAATGTCTGTTTTGTCGTGATCGATGACTTGTGGTCGAAGTGACATGAAGCTAATAAAGTCGGGACGTGTGATGTGTTGTCCATGTGGTCTCTGCGCTCAGAGACGGATTTTAATCAACATGCTGTCAAACCAACAGCTTCTGCAGAGGGAATTGTGATAAGAAAAAAATCGATATCAGACCATATGAGAGAATACATCATGATTTAACAGAATTTGAAAAAGATTGGTATCAGAAAATATGAGAAAACATATATCACGACCTGGACAGCTGTGGCCTATTTGTTAGGAAGCGTAATGGTAGGAAATCCTAAAGGGAAAATATTGTTGTGGGTGTTAAGACGTATTGCTTGCCTACACCCTCAGTCATGGTGGAAGTCTTAATGTCTTTTTTTACCTGCTCCCCCCAGACCCTGTCTGTCTGTCTGTCTGTCTGTCTGTCTGTCTGTCTGCTTGCCTGTCTAAGGGTTTTTTCCACTATCCAAACTCCTGTCCTTGACCTGTGCTTATGGACTCGCACTTCGCTGATGTCCCGCCTCCATGGAAAAAACAAAGCCGAAGACAAGCTGTGCACCCCCATACCAAACTTTTACACGTGTATACACAGATTACACACTAAAAAATTATCTAAGTGATTAATTACAATGATACTTGGTTGAACCATTAATCCATACCTTAATGACTTTAAACGGGGACCAAAATATGTTTTCATTTGCTCTTAATTTGGCCAAATTATAATGTTTGCAAGCAGAATTTTGGTTACATCCTCAACACAAACAAAATTCCGCGCACCCCCTGAAATTTCTGGCGCACCCCCCAGGGGGTGCCCGCACCCCAGGTTAAGAACCACTGGTCTACAGGAACTTCAGCTGAATCTTGACTTTGCAAGCGTGTTTGCCTCTGAGCTGAGTCGAGCATGAGCAGCTGGCGGTGGTGATGCAGGGATGCTATAAAATGGGAAATGTTGTTGGGAAGTGGCAATAAAGTGCACCCCACAAACACACACTCACACACACACACACACTGTCTCTCGAGCACACACAAACACACACGCACACACGTGCAGCAAACACACACACACACACACACACACACACACACACACACACACACACACACACACACACACACACACACACACACACACACACACACACAGAAAGAGATTCTCGCAGGCACAAACTCACTGGCTGCAAACATACAGTACTGGTGTGCGCTCTCTGCCTGATTTGCACTCCTGTTTCATGTATATTTCCCCAATGCAATCTCCCTCCTCGTCTGCTCTGCACATGAAACACAGCAGCAGCAAGTGCATTAGTATGAAGCAAAGCACTCCTACAGCCAGGGGTACAACAAGGCAAGCAGTGTTGCCAGATTGGGCGGTTACTCGCCCAATTGGGCTGCTTGGGATGGCCGCCTGTGGGTAAAAACGGGGGAAAGTCAACCATTTGGCACTTTTTTCTGCAGTATTATGCCCATAGAAATCAACACAATTTGTTGAAGTTGGGCGTAATTTAGCCCCTCTTGGCAGTTTTTGAGTACCATTTCGGCGGGATTTGATCAGACATATCTGGCAACGCTGAAGGCAAGGCAAGGCAAGCAGAGGGCTAGTCAGGGGTCGGCGCTGCTACATTTCCTGCTCAGATACTGATAAGACGCTACAGCACAGTAGCATGTAGGGCCTAGACTAGTATGAGCCGTATACCAGAGAGAGCAGTTCGACGAGGGGGTGGGATGGGGGTCGGGGGGGGGGGATGGAGAGTGATGGGTGGGGCAGGGAATGGTGCTCGGGTTGGGAGTTGGGGTTCGGTGGTAATCGAGGGACGTGCGTGTAGCCTGTATGAACTGCAGCTGACCCTCTGCTTTGTGTATGTGTGCCGTGTGCCTCTGCGCAGGGACAAGCGTAGCGGTTGACGGTAACAGCGCCGCTCTCAAAGTCCCTTTATGTTCTACAGCGATATGGGAGGATGGGAGAGAGGGAGGGAGAGAGAGAGGGAGAGAGGAGAGGATGGAGAAAGGGAAAGAGAGGGAGAGAATAACCTACATGCTGCTGACAAGGGCCACGGCAGTGATAAAGGGAGAGAAAATGGGGAGCTCCAGAGAAAAGTAAAACCAACCAACGCAGGAAGAGACATAGACAAGGACAGAATCAAGAAAAAGACACTTGGAAACAGGCAGGGAGAGGCAGAGAGAAGAGATGTAAAACTTGGAGAGAAACAGCAGACACAGAAAACGACATTCAGCAACAGATAGGAAGGAGATTGAGAGCAAGAAGATGAGAGAGAGAGAGAGAGAGAGAGAGAGAGAGAGAGAGAGAGAGAGAGAGAGAGAGAGAGAGAGAGAGAGAGAGAGAGAGAGAGAGAGATGGTGAGGGAAAGTGACGACACACAGTAATGGCAAGGAAATGAGTCAGAAAGGATCATTAGCGGGCGAGAAGTGCTAGGGGGCTGAGAGGAGGACGGGGGTGTGGGAGGGGTGGGGGCTAACAATGTTTTATATGCCTACAACTTCTTGCCGTAGCAATTTCTGGCGCATCAGGAATCAATCGCGGAGGCTCTAATTTCCTCAGGAAAGCACATAAAATTGTGGAAATGTGTTTCGTCAGCGAGTCTCTTGTTAATGCGGCCATAGCCCCAGCGCCAGCCCCAGCCCCAGCCCCAACCCCAGCCCCAGCCCCAGCAATACCGCCAGCCCCAGCAACACCCCCAGCCCCAGCCCCAACAACACCCCCAGCCCCAGCCCCAGCCCCACCCCCACCCCCAGCCCCAGCCCCAGCCCCAGCCCCAGCCCCAGCCCCAGCCCCAGCCCCAGCAATACTGCCAGCCCCAGCCCCAGCCCCAGCAATACCCCCAGCCCACTATGGACAGAGGAGGAGGAGGAGGATGCAGGTCTGGTGGAGGGGCTGTGTGGTCTCATTTGCTGCAACACTGCAGAGGTGGGCAAGATACAGTACAGTACTGTAGGCCTACTGTACATACTCCAGGAAAAGTCTGAATTGACGCTAGGGAGACAAGCCAATTTTGGCCAAGCAACGCAAACATTGCCATACATTCCTAAGAATGAGGCGAAGGCAAGCGAACAGGAGCGAAGCGGAATTATGCAACCAAGTTTAATATTGTGCACATAAGGAGGAGTGAATTTCGCCTGCGTCGACCCATAACATCAACAACATAACTGTTCCATACCATTTGATTCGCCAATGGCGGCCTGATGACGGTTGAGCTGACAGAATGGAACACTGAATTTCGCCTCTCTTCGCCTCGCTCGTTTCGCCTGCCATGTGTCCCTACCGTGAGGGTACGGGCTCCCATGGTCAAAAGCTAATTTATTATCCTCCCAAAAACATTGGCAGGGTTAGGGGGTGTGATGGAGTGACCATCACTAGGGTTGTTGGTGTAGCGGTCAGAGCCCCAGTTTACTACTCCAGAAGATCCGGTGTGAGGGACCCCAGTGATGGGTGAAGCATTGATGATGGGGCACACTGGATGGGAGAAGCATGATGGGCATTTGCGTGAGGGACACCATGAGTGTGTGAAGCACATGGGTGTACTTCCCAAAAGGGAAGGTAGTGTGATGGAGTGACCATCACTAGGGTTGTGGGTGTGTTCTGACTGTCACGCCAACGAGCCTGGCTCTTTGGTGTAGCGGTCAGAGCCCCAGTTTACTACTCCAGAAGGTCCGGGTTCGAGACTCGGTTGGGCAACTCTACTCCCCTTCGCTACAGGGGGTATTGGCATATTAATAGAACAAAAAACTCCAAATGTACCACAGGTCTGGATCATGTGACCCAGCCCGCCATGTGCAGGTTGTGCCTCCTGAAACACTGCAGAGACAGTGTAAACATACTACCAGTATAGTCTGAATTGCTGGGGAGTTGCTGAATGGTTACTGGAGGATACAGTCCCCCTTACGACTAAGTGGTCCCCAAAAAAGATAGAAGGGTTAAGGGGAAGTGTAATATGGTACTAAATTACGTAACACCCACCCACCCCACACACACACTGTTACTGCAATAGTGTGAATAAACCTGTTTGTTGCACAAGCCTCTCGCTGCAGAGAATAAGAAAGATACAGCAAGACAGATTGAGTGAGAGAGAGAGAGAGAGAGAGAGAGAGAGAGAGAGAGAGAGAGAGAGAGAGAGAGAGAGAGAGAGAGAAAGAGAGAGAGGACGAGGCGGAGATGGGGAAGGAGAACAATTATCTTACGCTGGCATCAGCAGCAAAAAAAACAAAGCCTCACCCTCCACTGACTTAGTACAGTACTGCACGAAAGTGCCACACTGTCACTTCTGTCTGCGAGCTTTCAAAAACTCAAAGAAAAAATATAAACAAACAAACAAACAAAAAACTAGAAAAATGCTTCAAAACTGCTACGTGATGCACCAGCAGCAAGGTGAAGGAAGCCAAGACTGTTTTTTTTTTTGTATAGGCTGCAGAATGGAGATTGTTTGGTAACGCTTTACTTTCTGGTGCAGTTACCATAATTACTGTGTACTTTCTGTGTAACAACAAGGTAACATACATTGCATATCTAATGGGTAAAAAAGGGGATAATTACAAAGTAAATACCATTAATTGGGTAACAACAGGGTAACAGAGAGAAGTTAGATGATTAGCTGGTTAGAAAATGTGCAGTATGTTTCATGGTAATTCTTGAGCTATGTGTGTGTGCTAAATTGGGGTTACTTTGTAATTACCTCCTTTTTACCTCTTAGATACCATGTAACTTCTCTCTGTTACCCTGTTATTACACAGAAATTACACAGTAACCGCTGTGCCGTAAAGTAAAATGCTACCATTTACCATTTTCTTGAGGAGATAAGGGAAGTTGAATAGAATAGTCAATCATAGAGCAGTTTCCACATATATAAAACAAGTTAAAGTAAAAAGAAAAAATGAAAGAAAGATGTGTGATGTCAAGTGCTGGTAGAAAATGGAGGGGAGGTGCAGTGAGGCAGAGACACATCAACAAGGAGTAGAGTAGAGCTAGACAGCAGAGGTATGCTAGGAGTTTGGGACATCCTGTACCTAGACTACACATACCATATTCAGCGAAGCACTCTGTTACTGATAAATACAATATCCAAAAGGTTTGTGCTACAAAGTAGCTTTAAGTTGTGCTGTAGCACTTTTGACAATGTGAAAGTTAGGGTACTCTGGACTGGGTATGAAACAAAATCCTGACAAAATGGTCAAACTTTGAATAGGAGAATACAGTAACATTTATTGTTTGTGCAGTAATAGTGTGCACACCTACATAAAACTACACTGACAAACCATCAACAGTAAGAGTTCCACTACTAGCCTGAGAATTCCAAAGCTGCCTGGAAGATAGGACTAAAATGCTCACATGCATTTCAAAGCCAATCACAGAAGGGGCGGTTGGGGCATGGTATGTCATAGTCAGGGGTGTCAAAAGTAAAAGTATAAGTAAATTCATTGTGTTAGTACAACTCTAGTACATGATATTACATAGGTGTTACACTAGGCATTCCACTGAAGCTAATGAGGTGGCCAGACACTGTTACTGAAAACACTAAAAACAGTATTGACTTCCTTCAGCTTGCTGGTGAACACAAATACTGTATGATCCATCCAACACAGAATCATCTGATGGAAAGACAGGTAACAGTGGTCTACTGGCTACTTGAGATCAAAGTTCACTGTGTTTCTTTTACTGTTTCAATTTCTAGTTTGACTGTTTGGCATCACTGGACATACTATTCAATAATCGGAAGCTTGTGCTTGGCTCATGGATCAACATCTCACTAGTGATCTAGGATGGCCATAAAAGGGCTTACAAACTACCTGACTTTCACACACGTTTTGTGTATATTTCTCCAGTGCAATATCCCTCCTTGTCTGCTCTGCACATGAAACACAGCAGCAGCAAGTGCATTAGTATGAAGGAAAGGAGAGGAAAGGAAAGGAAAGGAAAGGAGAGGAAAGGAAAAGAAAGGAAAGGAAAGGAAAGGAGAGGAAAGGAGAGGACACACTTTTTACTCTTGGCATCTCTGGACAAGTGATGTGAATTTTTGGCAAACATACTAACTGAAAATTGGCCACTATTCAAATATAATTAAACGAATTTTCTAAATTCGAGCATATGTCAAATATTCGAAAATCGAGTCCCATCCCTCTGGACATACTATTCGACAATCATTATCAGCTTCGACATTGACACTGCACCTTCAGAAGTGTAATCTCATAATCTAATGCCAGAGTCAACCCTGTGCGACAGTAGACATAGCAACAGCAAGGAGCTCCACCTCCCCAAGGTTATATTCGAAACCTTCAGAGGGTGTATTCCATAATACTTCATTGCCAATCGTTCTGGAGTCCTGGAGTCACCCATGGGAGACTGCAGTCTGTAGGTTCTGGGTTCATGCCCAGGCTTCCTGGTCCTGGCTTAGGTTACTGATGAGGGGAGATGGCAGGGATCCCAGCAGGATGGCTACTCTACAGAGGTCACAGAGTCACTGACAAGAAGGGCATTTGTCATTGTTGCCATAACTTGCTATAATGTTCACAACTTGGTTTGTTTCAACAACTAATGCAATTTCCCATTGGCAACCTATTAAGTTGCTAGCGACTACTGAAAGGGGTTAGCAACAAAGGACTTTTGAGAAATGGAAATATTCAGTTGTAAATATTTTCTGGCTCTGTGTGTGTGTGTGTGTGTGTGTGTGTGTGTGTGTGTGTGTGTGTGTGTGTGTGTGTGTGTGTGTGTGTGTGTGTGTGTGTGTGTGAGTGTGCGTGCGTGCGTGAGTGCGCATGCTGTGTCTCAGAGTGTATATGAATCTGTGGGACAAAAAAATGACATTAGCGCATGCCACTATTTGCCTGGTCGTGTGCTTTAGCATATCTGCATCGGAAGATACTGTGAGTGCGTCATCATGGCATGTAGAATCACACCATCTTCAGTCTACATATCACTGACCCCCCCTCCACTATACACTCTATACCCCCCCCCCTCTCAGTGGAGAAAACACTTCCTGGTTACAGAGCACACAGTAATTGCTGCGGTAACAGAATATAATACATTGGTTTACTACGGCAATTATTGACTCTGCTGCAACAAAGTCCAAATAAAAGAGGGATCAGGGCCGTTATGTCCTACTCTATGCTGGTGGCTGGCTGGTAGGGAGAGAGAGAGAGAGAGAGAGAGAGAGAGAGAGAGAGAGAGAGAGAGAGAGAGAGAGAGAGAGAGAGAGAGAGAGAGCAGATGCAGGGGTTGTTAAAGTGGCCTGAATCTTTTATGAGTTGGGGAATGGTGCTGTCGTCAATATTGGACATCAGGCTTAGAGCAGTTGGCATCAGCACGGCATGAGGGGTAAGGGGAGCAGGAGGGAGGAGGAGGAAGAGGAGGAGGAGGAGGAGGATAGAGGAGGAGGAGGAGGAGGAGGAGGAGGAGGAGGAACGAGGATAAGGTGGTGTGTGTGTGTATGTGTGTGTGTGTGTGTGTGTGTGTGTGTGTGTGTGTGTGTGTGTGTATGTGTGTGTGTGTGTGTGTGCGTGTGTGCGTGTGTGCGTGGGCGCGGGCGCGGGCGCGGGCGCGATTGCAGTGCTGTTAGCTTACTGTGAGGTAAAGAGAAGCTTGAGCTGTTTGAATTGTGCCCATACAGATAGGTCATACACGTCACTCACACACACACACACACACACACACACACACACACACACACACACACACACACACACACACACACACACACACACACACACGCGCGCGCGCGCGCGTGAAAGATTGATGGCAGATTGGTCTGCGTCACAACTTCTGTTGCAATTCGTCCTTGACAGTCCGTGTGCATGAGCAAGAGTGAGTCAAGTAGGCACTGAGGTCTTGGAAGTCTTGAACTAAACTTTTTTTCCCTTAAAAAAGTTACATCCTAGGGGGCAGAGTGGAGTAGTGCATCGTGCTAATGCGCTGTGCCATGCATGGGCTTGTATACCCATGGGGACCCAGGTTTGAATCCTGGGTTGGCCAAGGTTGTTCCCCAACCCTACCCCATCTCTCTCTTCCCCTCTCCTTCTGTCGCTGTCCTATCACAAAATTCCATACATACCTTTTTTAGTTAGACCTAGAGAAAGAAATATAAAAAGCCATTTTGACGTTCCTGTTGTTGAAAAGGGGTTGTTTCATGTCACGCTACGAGAGTACGAGAGCAGGCTTTTCCGGAACAATGCCGCACTGACAAACATTTTACAAAGCCTTCTGAATAATACAGGAGTTCCACTCCAGTCATTTGGAATCCTTAATTCCCTTCAGCCGTGCCGCAGACTAGACTGCCTTCTTCTTGGAAGAGCCCCACACGAAGATACAGTGACACGCAGACAGCGACACACACACGCACGCACACACACACACACACAAACATCTGTACTGATACCATGCGTCCGCATACACGCACACACACACACTCTCACACACACACACACACACACACACACACACACACACACACACACACACATACACACACATACACACACACACACACACACACACTCACACACGCGTGCGCGCACACACACACACACACACAAACATGTGTGTACCAATGGGCGCACATGTACACTACACGAAATACAGTAAGCACACACACACACACACACAGCCTGTGTGTGTGTGTGGACCATTAACTCCAGCGTACTGTATGTTACCAGAGCTGTGCTGTGCACATACACACACACGGGCTGATGTCAACGCCGAGATGAGGAACATGGATCACGCTACAGGGTTAACTTTCACCTTCCTGACACTGCCGTCAACTGTGCAGCCATTGCATTTTATTTATGGAGGAAGCTGAGGAATGGCCTACACTTGTTCTAAATTCACGGACACACACACTAACGTTGTCGTGAACATAGATAGGAGACACACTGTAGTACACAGTGTGTGTGTGTGTGTGTGTGTGTGTGTGTGTGTGTGTGTGTGTGTGTGTGTGTGTGTGTGTGTGTGTGTGTGTGTGTGTGTGTGTGTGTGTGTGTGTGTGTGTGTGTGTGTGTGTGTGTGTGTGTGTGTGTGTGTGTTTTGGATGTGCTTTATATTATGTAGTAGGCCTATATACAAGACCATTAACAGTAACGGGAGAAGAACATCTTCACCATAGGCCAAGCATTTACTTTTCCAATTGACATACCTTCTGAGTGCAACATGGGGACTGTCAGGATATAAAATCCGCTGTTTATTTTACAAGAGGTAATATACTGCCAATGTTCTCCATGCAGTGGGCACAGGGGCACAAGTGATGTACTGTACTGCTGTGGTTTACATGGACAGTGAGGACTTTGCATAAAAACGGGGAGACCACAGATTAGCAGTAATTAACATCAATTTATAAAATTACATGAATTGGTTTGTTACAGAATTCATGGGTAGGTGCTGTTTACACGTAGCTGGATACTTTCATATCTGGATATTTTTTTCTCCTGCTTGTATTGGTTTTGCATTGGTTTTGGCCTTCCGTTTCCACGCAGCAGATATTTAAAATCCAGGTATAAAAAGCAGGAGAAAAAAATATCCTGTTTAGGGGTCTGAAACGCATTTGTTACAATGGAGGATTTATTTTTATCCACATGTTACATTTACACCTTAAAGGAGAAAAAAATACCCTGCTAAAAAAATATCTTGCTACGTGGAAACAGCACCTTAGTGCAGATGGGTTCGCAGGTGGGCCTATTCACAATTAGCTGGAAATACTCAACTACATCGTAACAACATTGCTATGACATTACTGAGAGCCAAGACATGGCCATTACAATTTTGGTGACAGTGCGGTTATAACAGAGGCTCGCTAAGGGGTAAATTAGTAAATGTATATACATATTCTGCAATACTAATGGACAAAAAAATGTCAGATGTTTGGAATATGAGGGCCGGGGTGGTCATGAAAATATTCTTCGTTCCAAAAGTGGGTCCCAGCCAGTGTTGCCAGATGTTGCCTGTGCTGCTTAGGATGGCCGTCTGCGAGTAAAAATGGGTAAAAAATGTGCTTTTGTGAGGGTTTTTCTTTAGTTTATTTATGGCCATAGAAATCAACAGAATTTAGTTCGAATTGGGCGGGATGTAGAGCTTCCGGGCGGTTTTTAACGTCTTTTGGGCTGGAAATCATCAGTCTCATCTGGCAACCCTGGTCCCAGCGAGGTTAGGAATCACTACTGTGCTGCATGTGTTTCCCTTGCAGGCATCCCAAATATGCATGAAGCCATGCACGTTCACGGTACTGTAAGGTGCCCTCCCAACGTGTCACCGGAGAATGACGGAGCGCCCCGCCAGGGTGATGACAATGCTTCATGGGCGGAAAAGCATTTTTGGGGTCGGTCACACCCTACCTCAGGCTGCACTGCGGAGGGTACACCACACAGACACGCACGCACACACACACACACACAGCGGCCACGGATGTGGGTAAATTGGATTAGATTGTGTTGCGTACCAACACCCAGCCCCCCGGCTTAAACACACACACACACACACCACGCACACGCACACACACACACACACTCACACACGCATACAGGATGTCGATCGCTTGTGCTTCTGTCGCCTTCACACCAGCACTGGCATGGCGACAGGTGTTAGGTGGTGGGTGCTGTGCTGGGTTGGCTGCAGACACTGCAGACTAATACACACTGCTGTCTGGCCGACACTGTAAGAGCCAGACCCTGCTCTAGTCTGCAGTACTGCTGCCGCAGCTACAGGCTTCCCCCCCCAGCACTTCATAGTATAGTGCAGTGATTTTCAACCTATGGGCCGGGGCCCACTGGTGGGCCCTGAAGGTATTCCAAGTGGGCCTCGAAATCATTTTCTACAAATTATAATCATATTGTGGTGTGTGTTGCCATTGATTTATTTGAGTTTTGTTCTTTATTGGGTCAGAAGTGGGCCCTGAACATTTGTGACAATTTCGAGTGGGCCCCACGTTGGAAAAGTTTGGGAACCCCTGGTATAGTGGTTAAAGGGACACTGTGCAGGAAATGGTCAAAAAGGATACTGCAGCTATGCTTCTCATTGAAACTGGGCTGCCAATTGCCAAATTTGATCATTACATGAAAGTTTTCTAAGTAATAAACAAATATGTTCTAGTATGGTCCAAGTAGATTCATTTTTGCAGCTAAAAATGGCTATTTTTGGAAATTCAAAATGGCGAACCATGGAGAAGATCCCCCTTTTCATGTATGAAAAGTGCAATTTTCCCAGTCATAATGAATACTTAGAATTTGATGGTGGTGGTAAGTATTCATGAAAAAGGTAACATTAGTGAATGGGCAGCATGAATTCTGGAAATAAACAACTAAAAATCTCACACAGTGTCCCTTTAAGGCGACCACCTTAACAGCAAACACCCACCACCTTGACTGCTGGGTCTGCTGAGAAAATAAATATTGTACAGAATGTACAGTCATTTTGTAGATGGTACAGTAATGCCCATGTATAGTCATTTTGTAGAATGTACAGAAATGCCTAAATTTACATTACAAATGTATTCATTTTGGGGAGTTTGATGTCATATTTCATATAAAACTGCACAAAATAGCCTTGCCAATCATGATAGTCACATGTCTCTGATACCAGCTAACTCCCAACCCACCTTGTCTAACAAATGTTTTGCAGGAAACACTGCAGACTAATACACAGACTGCTATCTGGCTGACAGTGTTAGAGGTAGACCCTGGTCTGCAGCACTGCCTCAGCAGCAACAACAGCAGTAGAGATCACGGAGGGGGGAAAGCCCTATCCTCGCGACGCCATCCTATGTACTCCACCCAAAGATTTTGGCTCCGCACATCGTCTGGCAAAAGCCTCGAGCTCGGTTCTCTCAGTGTTTAGCCAATCAGCAAACAGTTGAGAGTGATGACGCGGAACTCACTTGCGAGCTCCTTTACTGATTGGTTAAGGTAACTATATTCACACTTTCGTTTTGTTATTTGTTTACTTTTGCGACGCTATATCGTAACAGGCATGCTAATAAAGCACACTATGGGTTTTAATTTGAGTTTGGAACTCCAATTAACTTAAATGATTGAGTAAGATCAGACCATCTACCACCCTGTACGGAGACGGATTCCTCATGGCTTTTGCCAGACTGATTGACGGAGTCAACAGTCGGCTTTTCGCCCAGGCTAGGAAAGCCCATTCACAGGAAGCATTGCCAGAGAGCCACTTGTGTCCTGACCAGCTTCTCTTGACTGCATAGTAGACAAAATATATGTCATTGAGATATTTTTAGTTGATGGTAACCTATTTGACAGATAGACCAACTACTATGAGAAACAGATTGGGATTCCCTATTACTACTACATTAAATGTGTCATTAGGATTTCTGACAGCGAAATCTATGATGCAATAATAACCTGTTTGCTGTTTTTTGTTGTTGTTGTTTTGTTTTTTGTTTTTTCGTGTTTTTGTGCTCATTATTTGTTCAGTGCACTGCAGGTGTACAGTACCGCAGTGATATTTAGACACACCACTACATGGCAAGAACACGGCTGACATTCCAAAGCATTCTGAGGTGCTACCTTTTTGGAGTCCCAATTTCAACACCTCAGGGATGCGATACACATTTTGAAAGGAAACGCAATGTCCTAACAGGGTTCAAGTAGGTCAAACTAACAGACAGATGGTCTTGTGTCAAATTAGTGCCCTTCAGTTTTGTCCCAGATATAGAGCGCTTTAAAATTAGCAATGAAAGACTGCCTAGCATGCCTTTCACTTGTCAGGGTCAGACAGCCACTTAAGGCACCTAGCACCTACCAGTATATCCCTGTACACTTATGCTACTGCACGCTAGCATTTCTGCTCCTGGTGTGGTAGCATGATAGCTTGGCACACCTCGTTCTGCCAATGGAAGGCTTGGCAGTTTGCTGAAAAAAAAATGTAGAGTACAAAAAGTAGACTAACTTTTATCACAGAAACCCCAAAGGTAATTACATCATTACAATACTACGGAATCACAGCTATATTCTTTACTCTTTACCTTATGTCGTGTTGATAATACTTGCCAATTCTACTGTATATAGTGTGCAACAAACAACCAAAAGTTGTCTTACATGGGGTTAAACATCATTCCGAAAAGACCTGCACCAAAAAAGCATGGCACCAAGCAACTAGCAAGCATGTCTTTATTAAAACAAAATTAGCCTACCAGAAACAGGGTCTACAACCTCTGGTTGCTTGCAAATTAGCCCACTGCTGAAGGTCCAGCAGCTGTCCTGTTTCCACTCTCACCTGTCTGTCACTGTACTACAGGTGTGTGTGTGTGTGTGTGTGTGTGTGTGTGTGTGTGTGTGTGTGTGTGTGTGTGTGTGTGTGTGTGTGTGTGTGTGTGTGTGTGTGTGTGTGTGTGTGTGTGTGTGTGTGAGTGTGTGTGAGTGTGTGTGTGTGTGTGTGTGTGTTTGTGTGTGTGTGTGTGTGTGTGTGTGTGTGTGTGTGTGTGTGTGTGTGTGTGTGTGTGTGTGTGTGTGTGTGTGTGTGTGTGTGTGTGTGTGCTGTGCAGGTGAGTGTCACACTCATAATTCCCCGCTAACAAGCCGACATAACAGGTCAACAACACACATCGCAAGCTCCCAGGACTAAAAGAAAACTTTCAACCGCACTCAGAAATAGCTTCCTGATATAATTACTGTGTCGGTGCATTCTCCAGGCTCTGTCAGGGAATGCCAGGAGGAGCCTACATCAAGCTAGTTTAGGGCAATTCAAGACACAAACCACCAAGGCTATGTAGGCCTGCAGTACAGCCTAGAAAGATGTGCTTTCAAAGTTGCAGAGTCATCACATTGTAAGTACTACTACTAGTAGAAGTTTAGACGCCACCGTTTTCTTAAACTTTTTACACTGATAAAACAGATGCACAAACGTGCACAAAATGGAGTGATACCTTCTACTTACATATTATCATAGCCTATAATTCGACATGGCCACATGAAAGAGAGTGATTCCCAAAGAGAGTGAAGTGCCTTCCCCATTGAAGTATTATCAATGCTTGCTACCAGCCTTACCATTAGACCATGAACATAATAAACATTGCTTTAATAATTGCAAGGCTTAAATAACTAATCTACCCCACTTTCATTCGCTGACATATCCAAAGCCCTGACAGGCTAACCTTAAATCCTGGGATTATAATCTAATTGTTAGGAAAGATAATTTACATCAAGAATTCTCAAACTTTTTTCACACACACAAGCGGGAAAAAAGTCAGTGTGCATGCACGTGTGCGTGTGTGCGCGCGCGTGTGTGTGGGTGTGTGTGTGTGTGTGTGTGTGTGTGTGTGTGTGTGTGTGTGTGTGTGTGTGTGTGTGTGTGTGTGTGTGTGTGTGTGTGTGTGTGTGTGTGTGTGCGGAGCACTGATCAGAGAGCTGTCAAAGGAGCAGATGCCCAGCACCCATTAAGCATTTACCAACACACACTGCCAGATGCCCACACAGACAGACTGACAGATACAGACAGACAGCCTGACAGACAGACAGACAGACAGACAGACAGACAGAAAGGCCAAGAGAAAGGCAGTCAGACAGGTACACTTAGCAGGTAGGCAAGCAGAAAGACAGACAGAGAGAAACAGACAAAAAGATAGACAGAGAGGAAGAGAGACAGACAGACAGACTGAAAAATACCAGATAAATAGACTGACAAACAGAAAGACAGACAGGCAGACAGACATGATGGACAGACACGTGGTCAGGCAAAAAGGCAGACAATTACAACTAGACAGACAGGAGGTTTGTCAGGGAGGCAGATAGACAGGCAGGCAAACAGACAGACAGATAGGCAAACAGCTGCCGACCAAACAGACAGGCAAACAGACAGACAGACAGTGCTACCAGCCACCTGGAATCTTACTTTAGCATCATTCACACACTAAGCCAGTCCTCAGCGCATGAGCGAAAAACAAATGGCCGCTGCTAACATTTGTGATCCATCTTTATAACGAGAACAATTTACTCGCCAAGTAAATCAGTGCACAGAGCTTAGAGCCTGTGTGTGTGTGTGTGTGTGTGTGTGTGTGTGTGTGTGTGTGTGTGTGTGTGTGTGTGTGTGTGTGTGTGTGTGTGTGTCTGTGTGTGTGTGTGTGTGTGTGTGTGTGTGTGTGTGTGTGTGTGTGTGTGTGTGTGTGTGTGTGTGTGTGTGTGTGTGTGTGTGCGAACATACTTTTGGGGGTGTACAGATTTGTTATAATTGGAGGAGTGAATTGGTGGCAAAAGGGGGAAAATAAATAAATAAAGAACTGATCAGCTCCGCTAACGGCACTGGGCAGTGACATTGTTGAGGAAATTTCTTCATTTAGCTGGGCTGAGGAATCAATAGCTCATTACGCAGCCCCTTCAGCTGTCTGCCTGTCTGTCTGTCTGTCTGTCTCACAAGCCAAGCCCAAGCCTGCCTTCAATCCCCATGGCATCCCATCTGTCTGTCTTCACTTCCCCAGAGAGAGACAGAGAGAGAGAGAGAGAGAGAGAGAGAGAGAGAGAGAGAGAGAGAGAGAGAGAGAGAGGGAGGGAGGAAGGAAAAGGGGACAGAAGAAGCAATGGACAGAGTGAGCTCAAAATTGAGAGAAGGAGTAAAGGAGAGAGAAGAAGAAATACTGAGAGAGAGGTTGAAGAAATGTAGAAAATAGACAGGGTGTTGGAGAAAAGGAAAGAGAGTGAGAATTAGAAGGATGGCGTGAGCACAGCCCTTATAGAACAGCCTAGCCACTCGCTATTAAGCCCCATTGTACCAGTTGTTTGTATTAGTTTGTATTAGTTCTATGGTTCGGAGACCAGAATGAATGGGACCCAATGGAGCTAGATGCTAAAAATCTTAATTTTCACCCAGGTCTCATCAACAAAGCTCAGATTTGAATGTCGTTCTGGAGATTTCAATAAGGGTTTCACTCAACAGTATAATAAAAAAGCACATATGTCTGTTTGATTTGTTACAGGAGCCATTTTTGTTGCTCACTACTCACTAGCATTTTGCTAAGGATGTGACGTCATAGACACTTAAAAATCACTTTTTAAGCATATGCGTGGCTCAAAAGATTTAAAACTCAGCCGTGGGTATTTTCTATATATAGTCTTTCGAAAGCAACATCCGAATTACACGAGAAAAAATCATATACTGAGATAAAGGCACCATGAGGGGTTTTGCTCCATAGGACTCCATTCATTCTGGTCTCCGGGCCACCACGTGGATAAGGGTGGAACTGCACCTTCAGTTCTAAATCTGCCATAGAACTAATACAAACCTGCCTCGTTTCGGAAACCGGAAATACACCATGAAATCAACCAGTGGCGTATCTGGTCTCTTACAAAATCTGTGGCGTGAGGCGAGAAAAAAGAACGTTTCTGCTGAGAAATGCCTTCCATTTCAAATTAAACGTTTTCCTTTGGTTTTCTAGCAGGCCCCTATCAGTAACCCCTATAAGATCTGTAGAGTAGAGTGGAGTACTTGTATTAATCCTGAGGGAAATGAAGGTGTCTGAAAGCTTATATAGATACATAGATACAAGACATAGACAAAGAAATAATACACGTTATTGCACATTGCAGTAAACATATAGCAAAATCTGAGTAGGCCTATAGCAACAAAGCCTTACACCAGTTACTGATCTGAGGGACAAAAGACATTATGGGGAAATGGAGAGCTTAATGATTTTTTATGTGGCGAAACAGTGGTAATGAGTGTGATGTAGGAAATCAATAGTGGTGGAGTACAGGAGCTGAAGGGTTGAATTGTCAGTGCAGTCATGACACAGAGGTATGACTGCCAAAACGGCACTGCTGAATCAATTGCGGGAGATTTCCATTGAATTACCTCAGATTTTATAGCAGCGAATGTGCCATGAAGGGCATTCAGATAACCACACCGTTGTACTTTTCCTATGTAACATCATAAAATACAGTATACTTGCCTCAACTTTGCAGTCCTATCTGAGATCGGCCATGGTCAAGCGGTTACGTATTTGGACATTTGATCAATGGGATGCAGACATATCAGCACACATTTCACATTACACATGAGAAGCTATTGTTTTTTCCTATGATTTGAGTCCAATGTTGTGCATAAATGATAATGTCAAATATTGTAACAGTAGGGCAATACAGGGGACACATGAGTTTCTGATTGTTCCTGATAAACCCCATGCAGGTACATATAAGCAACTTAACAATAGTGTTTCTATAAGAAGCAGCTGTTCATTAGTTTGTAACATGATGAAAGACACCTCTGAATCCTCTTACGCAACCTCCATAGGATGCAAACCTACTACATAGCTTTGGAAGGCTGGATCGTCTTTCTGTAGTTCTATACATATTTCAAGCACCACCTGCAGTGAGACTGGCGAGGATAACTTTTTTTATCAACAATATTGTCTGTGGTACAATTGAGATTACTGTGAATGATATTGCCATTTGGTAATACTGTCTAACAGGGGTTCTCAACCTTTTCCAACTTGGGGCCCACCTGAAATTTTTGAGAATGTTCGGGCCCCACCTCTGATCCAGTAAACCATTAAACTCAAATAGATAGTCAACAGTAACGCACAAAAATATAATTTAGATTTTTAGAAAATGATTTCAAGGCCCATTTTAGTACCTTCAGGGCCCCTGGCCCACAGTTTGAGAATCACTGCTGTATAATATAAATGAGAAACATGGGAAATGGCATTAATAAGGCAGCAACCAGGAAATCAATTCTCAACTCGCACCTCGTACCACATGGTGTTGGTTTTCCGTGCCTTCCTTTAACAAGAACAAGAACAGCTTACAGACAAAAAGTCAAATGCCAGCTCCACATACACTGCACAGCATATTCACTACTACTTGTATATTACATTCAGATAGCACACAGCTAGGTGGAGATAAAGCCCCAATGCTTAAAATCCATCCATAACCATGTTCAAGCTACTCCTAGTGACTAAGTCAGCACTTATCTTTGAGTGTGAATTCTTGGCTAGCCAACTACGGCACTATTTCTCTCCTGCTTTCTCTTCACCATCATCACGTTCAAGCGACTCCTAGTGACTAACCGCAGAGATACACCAGCGGCGACGCGACTCAAGCGACAGAGTGTAGCAGCAAGCGATACGAGAGACTGAGGAGACTAGAGTATGTCCGTACAGGCAGAAGGCAAAGCATTCAAGCATTCCCATTGGCTGTGGTCACTGACCTCTATACAGTCATTGGCTGTCGCCGCTTGTCGCCGAACCGCGTCATAAAAAGTTGAAAAGATTTCAACTTCAAATTGTCGCGCTCGTCGCGCAAATCGCTCTAGTCTCCAGAATCGCTTTTGTCTCTCGACTCAATACAAAGTCAATTACTTCCGTCGCTCGACTCGCTCAGATCGCCGCTGGTGTATCTCTGCGGTAAGTCAGCACTTATCTCCGAGTGTGGATTCCTGGGTAGCCTACAGTACAGTTCTACCTCTCCTTCTTCTTCCTATCCCTCCTTCTCTTCCAACGAAAAAAAAAAGCTTCATCACCCGACTTAATTGGATTTAAATCTCGTCACTAACATTGTGTGGGTTGATAATTCTGCCCTCCGGGGGGAGTCAGGAAATGTGAGGGATTCGGGTGGTGAGCAATGTGATCTTTGTGTGTGTGTGTGTGTGTGTGTGTGTGTGTGTGTGTGTGTGTGTGTGTGTGTGTGTGTGTGTGTGTGTGTGCGCGTGTGAGTGTGTGTGTGTGTGTGTGTGTGTGTGTGTGTGTGTGTGTGTGTGGTGGGGGGGGGGCAGTCTGTGCACATCACCTACCATGAAACTGCCTTTGAAAGGACTTTGCATTCATCACACCTGGCAACAGTCTCTGCAGGCGAGGTCTGATTTTTATTTTTTTAGCAAAGACTGCTGCTCTGCTCTATGTTAATCCTTCCCTGCTCCTAACAGATGCATACTCCTGGATATTAACTTTGTTGCCCCTTATTTACCTGAAAGCCCATAGCATGTGCAGCAGCCATTTAAGAATGTGGAAGCATGTGTTCTGTGTCCGAGAGCTCTCACTGGAAAGTGAACTTGTGATCCACGTTCAAGAGCAGGGGCGTCGCTAGACCTAATTCAGAGTAATCTACAGAATGTGCACAAAATAGTGCATATGCACTACTTGCAATAATATAATTATATCAATATAATATAGTTATAATTCATTAAATTATAATTTAATATAATTTTCAAGCTTTTAAAAATAAATAACTGTATTTTTTTAAATCTGTGCCCTACTGTGCCCCTGTAGAGCATTGGGTCAGCTGACAGCCCTGTCTAAGAGCTCGCTGACTAGGAAGCATGCCTGATGTGTCCCAGAACTCACTGAATAGGAAGGTTGCATTCAGTGTTCAAGAGCTCAATGGCAAGCAAACCTGTGTAGCTCAATGAATTTAAATGAATTCCGTGTTTTAGGGTTCATTCCGATAAAGAGACCTGTGTCGTAGTCCGTGTTCGAGTAAACCTCATTGATAAGAAAACACGTGTTCCATATCCTAAAGCTCACTGGTAAGACCACACGTGCTCTGTCTTCTAGAGGTCTCTGATAAGTAAACGTGTTGTTCTTGTGTGCAGCTCACTGATAAGGAAGCCTGTGGTATGTGTGTGTACAGAAGGAGCCACTGGTTTTCTATAATACTGGGCAATATGACAATATATTGTTATCGTGATAGAAAAGTGTGCATCGTGCCCTTTCTCCTCTATCATTTCTATTGTGATTGTATCCATTATTGGTAACATACTTTGACCTATCATGAAGTGGCTGGTGCTATTTGAAGTAGAGACTCTGTAGAATCCATAGGAAGCGACATGTACTGCTCAGGATTTACAGGGATGTTGTCAGGGTTTTCAGACAAGGAGTAACCCAAATGCAGGCACAGTAGACGGCTGAGGCTTCAGGACAAACTTAGGTTTTCTTTTTATTTTAAGACGCGAGAAACAAAATCAAACACTACAAATGGCAACGCTCAGAAGATCCAAGAACTACAAATCAAAATACCCACGAGGGGGAAAACAGGTAGAGACTAACAAAACTAACAGGAAAACTGACATTACAAGATTCACAGAGGGACAGACGGCAAGACAAGACCTAACAATGGCACCACACAGGACAACAGGAAACACAAGGTTTAAATACACAGGGAAGTTAACAAGGAACATTACACAATAGGCCAGGGCAAACAAGACACAGGTGAGTAGACTAATACTAATAACGAGGAAACGAGAACAAGACAGGTGGAACAAGATCAAAAGCAATGAACAGGTAACCATGAAACAGGGGGCATGACAAAACTAAGAACCGAACAGGTGAACCAAATGACAGAGAACGATGACTGGGCCAACAATAGGGTAATGAGGTAACAAGGTAACAGGAACAGGACGAGCTAAGACTACCAGGGCAACACAACAGGTGAAAACACTACAGGAGGGCCGATGGCAAGCAAACAGATGAGGGGAAGCGAGACAAGATACAGGTGAGGACAATCAGAACAGCAAGACGGCACTAAGGGCAATAATTAAGACATTAGGAACAGGAAACTAACTAAGAACATGTGGAGCACAATCGGGGGCGGGGTAGAAACATGACAGGAAAACACAGGAGCACAATAACAGGATGAAAATGTAAACAAAAGCACATGGACAGCAAGGCAGACAAGAAACGGGACGCATAGGGTAAAACACGGGGAAACATCAGTCCAACACAACAACACAGAGTCCAGATCCTGACAGTACCCCCCCGTCAAGGGACGGCTTCCAGACGTCCCAAAAACAGTCGAACAGGAGGACACCTGGGAGGAGGGAACCGATCTGTCAGGGCACAGAACTTGGAAGAGGGGGCAGGCTCGGAGGGGCAGGCAGAAACAGAGGGGCAGGAAGACTCAGAGGGAAAGGCGGACTCAGAGGGCTCAGACACGGGGCAGGTGGGCTCAGATAAGGGGCAGGCAGGCTCAGACATGGGGCAGGTGGGCTCAGACACAGGAAAGGCGGATTCGGGATGAGGAGAACAGGAGGACTGAGAGATAGGCACTGGAGGCTGGGCAACACTGACAGGAACAAAAACAGGAACCTTGACTGGCACAGTGATGGGAATGGTGACAGGAACGGGGACTGAGACGAAGACGGGGACGGGCAAAGTCACAGTAACATGGCTGGAAACTGGTGCAGGGAAACGAAAAAAACAAAAGGGAGCATTGGCATGAACAGGGATGGACACAGGAATCGGCACCTGGATGCAGACTGGGACAGACACTTGGACGCTGACAGGTACAGTGACATGGACAGTAACTGGCACTGGGACAAAGGTGAGCTTGGACAATACTGGGTTGGACTGGGACATGGGAGGCGGGACAGGCTGGGACACGGGAGGCGGGACAGGCTGGGACACAGCAGGCGGGACAGGCTGGGACGCAGGAGACGGGACAGGCTGGGACACTGGAGGCGGGACAGGCTGGGACACTGGAGGCGGGACAGGCTGGGACACTGGAGGCGGGACGGGCCGGGACGCAGACACTGGAGGCGGAGCGGGCTGGGACGCAGACACTGGAGGCGGAGCGGGCTGGGACGCAGACACTGGAGGCGGGACAGGCCGGGACGCAGACACCGGAGGCGGAGCGGGCTGGGACGCAGACACTGGAGGCGGAGCGGGCTGGGACGCAGACACAGGAGACTGGACAGGCTGGGGAGCTAACGAAGACTGGGGGTCTGAAGCACATAGGGAGGATGGGTCTGGAGCAGGAGAGGCTGGGTCTGGAGCAGGAGAGGCTGGGTCTGGAGAGGCTGGGTTCGGAGCAGGGCCTGGAGAGGCTGGGTCTGGAGAGGCTGGGTCTGGTGAGACCGAGCCAGCAGGACTGGAGGCGGAGCTGGCAAGACTGGAGCCGGGACCAGCAAGACTGGAGGCGGAGTCATCCAGAAAGGGGGCGGAGTCAACCGGACTGGGGGCGGCGCCAGCATGATCGTGGGCGGAGTCAACCGGACTGGGGGCGGCGCCAGCAGGATCGGGGGCGGAGTCAACCGGACTGGGGGCGGCGCCAGCAGGATCGGGGGCGGAGTCATCCGGACTAGGGGCGGCGCCAGCAGGATCGTGGGCGGCGCCAGCAGGATCGGGGGCGGAGTCAACCGGACCGGGGGCGGCGCCAGCAGGATCGGGGGCGGAGTCATCCAGACCAGGGGCGGCGCCAGCAGGATCTGGGGCAGAGTCATCCGGACTGGGGGCGGCGCCAGCAGGATCGGGGGCGGCGCCAGCAGGATCGGGGGCGGAGCTGGGCGCAGACACAGTCGGGGGGCCGGCAGCAGAGCGGGCAGGTGGAGCAACGTCCTCCCGGGTATCGGCCGAAGAGTGGGTCTCGGCGGTCCCGGTCGAAGTGGTCTTGCCCGGGGCGGCGTGGTTGGGGTTCTTGGGTGGCTCAGGCAGACCTCTCAGCGGCTCGGGGTCAGGCGGACCTCTCGGCGGCTCGGGGTCAGGCGGACCTCTCGGCGGCTCGGGGTCAGGCGGACCTCTCGGCGGCCTCATGGGGTCCTTGGGGGCAGAACCGTATTCAGGCAGGGCAAAACTTGAGACAGGCAGATCAGAACTTGAGACAGGCAGAGCAGAACTTGAGACAGGCAAGACAGAACTTGAGACAGGCAGAGCAGAACTTGAGACAGGCAAGACAGAACTTGAGACAGGCAAGACATCAGGGACAGACCCAACTGCTTGAGAGTCACTTAGCTTGGCATCATGTGGATCGGCGATCTCCTTCTTGACCGTCTCACTGGCGTCAGCCGGAGCGTCAGGGTCAGCCGGAGGCACTGGGTCAGCCGGAGTGACTTTCTCCATGGGTTCAGGCAGGTCACAAGGCACAGACAGGCAAGGACCATGGTCACTCTTCTGGGAGCGCAACAGGGCCTGGATATGGCGCACCAGGGCCTCCAACTTCGGATGGGTTGGAAACTCCTCATCTGGAGTGAGCACTGGTGGGTTGACAGACAGGGGCTGTTGCGTTGGGCAGGATGGGCCAGGACTGGCCGATGGGCACGTTGGCTCGGGAAGGACGTGCGAGTAGGCTGGCTCCTCCAGGGGGGGTTGTCGGCGGCCCTTATGACGCCGTTTCTGTCGCCTCCTCCTGGTGGGTCTCCAGTCCTCCTCCAAGCAGTAGTCCTCCTCTTCAGAGCCAAACAGGTACCACTCATCATCAACCTGCGGCAAGGGAGGAAGTGGCGTGCGTCGAATAGCCAGCCGAGTTCCCAAAAACTGACTGGACGTTCCGGGCTGGGACAGGGCTGGCTGGATGGAAAGGTGCCCGACGCGCAGTGACCTTGGTGTGGCAGCCTCAGCCAAGAATGCCGCTGGGTTTCGTAGTGGTGGTGCCATTCTGTCAGGGTTTTCAGACAAGGAGTAACCCAAATGCAGGCACAGTAGACGGCTGAGGCTTCAGGACAAACTTAGGTTTTCTTTTTATTTTAAGACGCGAGAAACAAAATCAAACACTACAAATGGCAACGCTCAGAAGATCCAAGAACTACAAATCAAAATACCCACGAGGGGGAAAACAGGTAGAGACTAACAAAACTAACAGGAAAACTGACATTACAAGATTCACAGAGGGACAGACGGCAAGACAAGACCTAACAATGGCACCACACAGGACAACAGGAAACACAAGGTTTAAATACACAGGGAAGTTAACAAGGAACATTACACAATAGGCCAGGGCAAACAAGACACAGGTGAGTAGACTAATACTAATAACGAGGAAACGAGAACAAGACAGGTGGAACAAGATCAAAAGCAATGAACAGGTAACCATGAAACAGGGGGCAAGACAAAACTAAGAACAGAACAGGTGAACCAAATGACAGAGAACGATGACAGGGCCAACAATAGGGTAATGAGGTAACAAGGTAACAGGAACAGGACGAGCTAAGACTACCAGGGCAACACAACAGGTGAAAACACTACAGGAGGGCCGATGGCAAGCAAACAGATGAGGGGAAGCGAGACAAGATACAGGTGAGGACAATCAGAACAGCAAGACGGCACTAAGGGCAATAATTAAGACATTAGGAACAGGAAACTAACTAAGAACATGTGGAGCACAATCGGGGGCGGGGTAGAAACATGACAGGAAAACACAGGAGCACAATAACAGGATGAAAATGTAAACAAAAGCACATGGACAGCAAGGCAGACAAGAAACGGGACGCATAGGGTAAAACACGGGGAAACATCAGTCCAACACAACAACACAGAGTCCAGATCCTGACAGATGGAACATCTTTTTTCTTAAATGCGGTCATGAAAACCCCCTGGAAATAACTACATTTCAGAAGTTTGAGACTTATTCACAGAAGAATAAGTGGCTCCTGCTGTACAATACAACTGAAACTGCACAGGATTCATATGCTGTTTCCTGCATGCAGAAGAAATCAACAAATGGTTGTCGCATGGAGTGCTTTTTTTGCAAATGTCACTCCTTTCCTCTATTTGTGGCTTGGCATTTCTGTCTCACATCATTATCTCTGTTTGCCTTTCAGAGTATACTCTCTCTCTCTCTCTCTCTCTCTTCATCTCTCTCTTTCTCTCTCTTACTCTCTCTCTTTCTCATTCTCTCCCTCTACCTCTCTCGCGAGCGCGCTCTTGCTCTCTGTCTCTCTCTTTAGCTCTTTGACTCACTCCCCTCCTCTCTTTCCATTACACTTTCTCTATCTTTTTGCCCTTTTATTTCCCTCCTTGTCTCACTTTCTCAAATCCACCGTCTCATCTTCACCTTCTATTTCATCTTCCTTCTATCTCTATCTATCTTTTCATCTCTTCCGCTCTTCTTTTCTCTCTATCCTCTTCTCGCTGTCTGAATCTGTAAGTCTAGGCTGCATCAGAGCCAACAAACTTGACATTCCTCCACCAAGAGACTGAAGAAAGAGGACGTGCCCATAGTTCCACACACACACACACACACACACACACACACAGATCCACACACGCTGTGTGTGTGGGGTGCATGTCACAGTAAGCTTGTAGCCTGAATACAGAGACACTGCGTAAGGCATGTGGGCATCCAAGTTTAAACATGTGAATACCACAAGTTGATAATGGAAATGCATAGTAAAGGAGAGGAGGCTAAAGCTCAAAAGGTGATGGCATGCAGAGAAAGCATTCGATAGACTGACATGAAAATATTTGTTGCACCCTTTATCACTGAGCTAACAGGCTTGCAAGTTAGCAAGTTATTTCCAAATACAGCAATACCTGGTAAAATGCTCTGCCAAAAATCACATATTTTGGCAGCCATTTTGTTAATGCAAATTTGACAGTCAAACACTCAAAATTCAGCTTGGGAACAGTTCTAGTGGAACAGCTCCAGAATGAAAGAATGCAGAAAAGATATTGTGCATGTTTGTGTATGAATATGTCATATGTCTGCTTTTGCATATTTATGACAGGCACAAAGATACACATGACTGTACACACAAGCACGTACGCACATGTGTGCGCACGCACACACACACACACACACACACACACACACACACACACACACACACACACACACACACACACACACACACACACACACACACACACATACATTATGGTGTTGCTGACACACATGCAATAACTTAGATTGGCAAGCAGCTGTCTGCTACTCCCGTCAATGAGGCTGGCTGGGTGCCATGCTTAACCTGGCCGTTACAACTGATTGACAGTGATGCCCCCTGACTCTCTCTCTCTCTCTCTCTCTCTCTCTCTCTCTCTCTCTCTCTCTCTCTCTCTCTCTCTCTCTGTGTGTGTGTGTGTGTGTGTGTGTGTGTGTGTGTGTGTGTGTGTGTGTGTGTGAGAGAGAGAGAGAGAGAGAGAGAGAGAGAGAGAGAGAGAGAGAGAGAGAGAGAGAGAGAGAGAGAGAGAGAGAGAAAGAGAGATGATGGCATGTTTGAGCTGTCTTCATGGTTTGGCAAGGCGGTAGTTTCAGGGTATTTTGTTTTATTATACCTCTTAAGATCTGTCTGTTATCTATGTACAATCCAAGGTCAACCCCATTCTGCATAGACATAACCCAAATGAAAGTCAGCAAAAAATATGCTATCTTCTAACAAGCCAAAGCCAAAAAAATAAACATCTCTAACATGTTATTAACATGTTCTTCTAATGAACCATTCACCACTACATTTGTCGTTTTGCTGGACAACTTGGTATGAGCATTGAATTGTGGTATTCCAGCGGCATGTAGAGCATTCACTGCTGCTGTCAGATCCAAAATTCTGAACGCAATATACTGTACTGCATGTGCATAATACATCACTGTATTAACTAGATTGCATTCTTGCAGAGAATGCTGGAAGCCGGCTTGCCTTTTGGGGCAGAGCTGAGCAGTTTTATTTTTGATATCTCTATACCTAAATTAAAAACAAACTACTATTGAGAAAACAAAGCTAAAAGAAATGAGGGGAAAATCCATCCACCCAGTCAGAAGTTATGGGCCCAAACAATTCAGTCATCTTGGACTCAGCCATCTTGAAAGCGCTCTGCGTTTTGGGGATATACTAAATGACATACATGCTATTTTAAGTTGGCTAAGGAACACTGCATATGATATACAGTCCCAGGAAAAAGTTTGTACACCCTTTGAAATTTCTTACATTTCTGTCAAAATTGATCATAAAACATGGGTCTGAGTGTGAGTCGAACTCACAACCTCCATATCTCTAATCCAGCACCTTTACCATTGAGCCAAGCAGCTGGTTGTCATGAGCATTCCAGCAAGACAATATCAAATTGCATTGAAGAGTTGAACAATAGAATTCTACAGTGTGGGTGCAGTGTTCGCCGATCGCAAATCGTAGAAATCAAACAGTGTTTGATATTTGCGACTGGAAATAGAACGTCGGGCATTGTCTCGGTGGTTGCGAGCAGGGATAAGATTGACAATTGCGATTCTCTTCTAGTGTGCGGTGCACCCCGACGCCAAAATCGGACACACAATCGCTAGTCGTGTAGTTTGAGCCTGGCTTTAGAGATTACTTTAAGCGCGACAAGCCCACTTAATAAAATGTTCTTTCAATGAACCATTCACGACTACACTAACGGGTTGAAAATGCCTGTTTTGCTGTACAGCTTTGTGTGAGCAGTGTATTGTGGGATTCTTGCAGCATGAGGAACATTCACTGCTGCTGGCAGAGCCCACGATCAGTCACCACCCTCAGTGCTTTGTTTTGTCAACCTGTATTGTATGTAGAATAAAATCACTTTATCTACCTGGGAGTCCATTCTTCTATTCTTCTCTATTCTATTCAACGCACCACACAGAGATAAAGGAGGGGAGAATTTCAACACATTTCTGTTTGTTTCTTGCACCTGTAACTCAGTCACACAATAAATAAAATACCATATACTGTATACTCACTTTCACATGCAAAATATATATACTGTATACTGTATGCATAAAATGGTCCAACTACCATACCCATATCCCACTCACAATTCCCAATGTGAAGTGTTTCACAGTAACACAGTAACGTGAAATAAAACAACATGTTGTTGTCTACAGCCATCTGAAGCACTCAAGTGGAAAAAGCCTCTTTGCTAAGAGTGTTGGGAACAACGGCATGTAGCAGAGCCACACTCCTATTATCCAAAGCCCTCAGCCCCACATCTCAAGCCCTCAACCCCACATCTTTCCTCCTTGCTGCATCCTGGGGACACTCGTTCCATCCTTACAGCCAATCTTCCACTTCACAATAAAAGCATGTCTTCTTTCTTCACAACAAATAAAACCTTCTTTATTCCCCCACTACCATGCGCACACATACACACAGACACACACTGTAAAACCATCAAAACACACGCGTACATACACAGGGACACATGAAAACCCATCAAAACACACACATACAGTTCCGCGGTGGTACTAAATTCTAGAGTGAATACAAACAGCCAGATATACTGTACACACACAAACAAAGACACATAAACACGCACGAGTGGATGTGCGCACACACACACATACACACACAAGCGCGCACACACCAGTGTACCAATTGTACTGCT
>NC_085875.1:11815888-11835888 GCF_034702125.1 Engraulis encrasicolus
TCACACAGAGAGGCTGTGGGGTTAACGATAAACACACACACACACACACACACACACACACACACACACACACACACACACACACACACACACACACACACACACACACACACAGAGAGAGAGAGAGAGAGAGAGAGAGAGAGAGAGAGAGAGAGAGAGAGAGAGAGAGAGAGAGAGAGAGAGAGAGAGAGAGAGAGAGAGAGAGAGAGAGAGAGAGAGACACAGAGTGAGAGAAAGAAAGAGGGGCACCTTTGAAAAAGAACACAAGTGGAGTGGTGTGAGATTGCCCCTTGGGTATTTTCATCAGGTTTTCTGCTGCCAAATTCTGCCACACACACACACACACACACACACACACACACACACATACACACGTGCACACGCACGTATGCATAAATAAGCACGAACCACGCACGCACGCACGCACACACACACACACACACACAGACACACACACACACACACACACACACACACACACACACACACTTCACACAGCTTATTTAGTTAATTCTAGAGGTGCTCCGATTGCTCGGCTGCCGATCATGACCGGCCGATAATGGCCAAAAATAGCCTGATCGGTGATCGGAAAAACATGCCGATCAAAAAACCGATCGAGAGATATTAAATTCCTCACGCAACCATTTGCCTTTACACCTGGCGCTGCATGTAGGCGCTGGCTCTGCACAGCTGCAACTGCACCAAAAGAAGGCATCTTTGCTTGTCTATAACTTTTCGCCATTCCCCCCTTCATTTCCACCATTCATAACCATATCTGCATCAACAATGATCTGATTTTCCGATCCATGCGCCGTTTACCTGAGTGACAATGTAATTTGCGATTGAGTACTCGCCAGTGAGCCATGTTACGTTATAACCTGTGTAGTTGCCTTGGTCAGCACGCGACAACTTCACGTTGTCAGCACAAACATGTCAATTATTGTTTTCAAAGTTGTAATTGGCAGTCAGTCGATTAGTTTGATAGTCGCTGAAACACCAAACGGCGACAGATGTGGTTAAAACTTGAGAGAGAGATTCAGAACGGTAGTGGAGCACTGCAACTGTGGACGGTGACAGAGAGGGGAGGGGCTCTCCTCACGATGCTGCTCATTTAAAGCGACAGGTTGTTTTTTTCTCGTATGTGGAAGACTATTTGATGTAATGTTTCAGTTTCAATTCAATCTTAAATAGTTTAGTTATTCTATGCAATAACTTATACATTGATTAATACTGTAGACTGTATTACCAACACTAGTCTGAAAGATAATAATAATAATAATAATAATAATAATAATAATAATAATAATAGCCTAATAATAGACATGTGCAAATTAAGATTGATTGGTTTATGGGCAGAAATGGTATTCAATAAGGATAATTAATAGGCTATTAAAAAAATAGGAAATCATTTTTGTGATCGGCAATGATCGGTAATCGGCAGATAAAGATTTTTGGTGATCGGTATCGGTGATCGGACCCAAAAAATGGTGATCGGAGCACCTCTAGTTAATTCATTAGCTGAACACATCCGTGCCAGCCATCCTCACTACCCAAGTAGCCATTAGCCATCTCCTGTGAAGAAGTAACAACACATTAAGAAGTGGCCAAACTACTAGCCTGATCGACTTTCAAATCTGTTCGAGACTTGGTCTGAACAAGACCATAACAATAAAAAAAATCCCCAACGGCATGGTTGACCCACCTCCATTGGTTTGCTAATGGTTGTTTGCTTCCTGACAAAAAATGGGAGGACTTTCACGATTTTTCGGGAGCTCAGAAAATACTTGCATTGCTCTTGACCTGACTAGGAGCAGCGCTGAAGGTGTTGCGTCACTAGGAGGGCACGGCCTGGCTACCAAACTACAGTGTCTGCAATGGCGTCACTGATGTGAAAGTGCTGCTTCAATGGGCCACCAAAGGCCTTCAGGTAAAAAACCTTTTGGGCTTTATAGTATAATCTTGAGAACGTAATTCCAGGCCATTACACAGCACATGTGAACTAACTGTTCACACTGTGAAGTAGGGCTGCACAATTAATCGAAAAATAATCAAAATCGTGATAAAATAGTGAAATCGAACCCGTGATTTTAATCGTGATTTAATCGTGGCAATAGTGACCTACTTTTGAGAGCGTCCTTGAAGCCAGAACATACTGACAGGCTGGTGTTTCTGGCCAGAAATCTGTCCACTTAAGTTTCATGCTATTGCCTTTACATAATTATTACAATTCATTTTATTTTGCTCATCCTGTATGTAATTCATTCTTGGTTATATTTCATCATGCAAAAATCAATAATCGTGATTAATAATCGTGATTATGATTTTGACCAAAATAATCGTGATTATGATTTTTTCCATAATCGTGCAGCCCTACTGTGAAGTGATGGTAAATTCTGTTGCGAGGGTAGTCTACCCGCAGTAGCCTACTATGTAGCTACCATAAGGCCGGCCGCACACTGGCTCCGACAGCACTGCGGCGCACTTTTGCTTCCGACAGAATTCGGACCCCCAAACCCAATTTCACACGAACATTGCATTGATAGTCAATGGGCGGCGCCGACAAAATAGAACTTGTCTCTAATTGCTATCCGACATCAGCGAATGTCCGCGGACATCGGCGCCAGTGTGCGTGGTTCTATTGAAAACAATGGAATCGAATTTTTGCTGAGCAGTGCTCAGCACTTTGTCGGAGCCGGTGTGCGGAAGCCCTAATACATTTGTGGTTGCTATGCCGGTTGCTATGGTTATTGATGCAAGTGACAGTTAATTGTTTTTGGTTGCTATGGAAACTGACACAGGTGAGCTGCACCATGGTATGAGCTTGCAGTGCATCCGAATATTGAATATTGAGGCACAAACGTTCCCACAAACCAATGCAAGTGAATTGACCTAACTTTATCAACCACTCTATTGTACCAGGTATTCATCTACATGCTCACAAGCACACATTAAAATATTTAGGGAGAAAATGGGCAAACATATATTTTTAACATCGCTTTTTGTGCAATAGTTAAGCTAGGCTCCAATGTTTATTCCTTATAGGCGCTCACAAGTTGGACATCTGGGAATTTTCGCATTAATATCAATTGAGGAGGGGAAAAATGCAGAGGACGCGCTGTTGAAACGATATAGTAATTGGATAGATACTTATAAGATCCTATTTGTCTTTTGCTGTGTAGAGCGTGGTGATGTGAAGCGATAACCACCACTGTTTGGCATTATTCTATTTCCTACTTTATTTATACTTTTCAGGTGACGTTGGGTGGCCACGAGCACCAGCCTTTTCACATGGGGGGAAACGATCAACTGCACAGTCTCTACATATAGCAGACACGTGATTGTGACGACACCCCGACTTAGTAAATAGGATTACTATATGGTTTCAACAGACTTCGTTGGAGAGCATATTCTTGGTAGCACTTCATATTAAGGGGTCACTGTCATAGTGCGCTTGCCTACTTGCATATGTACAGTGGAATAACTGGTGCAATAGCATTTAATAATACATACTATTGTTGCATTAATTCATCCACTGGGCCTCATTGGGCATTGGGCCTCACTCTAGCCTTTTGACCTCATGGGACAATTCAGGGCTTTGGCAAAGAATGATTACAAAACCTCATATTAAATAAAAAATACATGATGTAAGTACAACACTAGTACCCAGGCTCTGCCCTCATAGTGACGCAACACCTTCGGCTCTGCTACACTTGCTCAGGAAAAGAGCTTGTTCAGGTACAATCTGAGTTCCCCCGGGCAGGGGAACTCCACCCACTTTGTCGGGAGGCAATCAACTTCGAGCATCTCCAATGGTCCTGGGTAGAGGTGTGTTCAAGGCAGTGACGTGGTTTAAGCAGAGATGTTCTACTGGGGCTAAGAAAATGTTTGGTTTAAGCCTTTTCTGCCCTGGACCATTAGCGAATCAAGGGAAGTGGTTAGTTGTTACGCTCTTGGTCAGACCGAGTCTCGAAGAGATTTGAAAGTCATGATAATCAGGCTACAACACTAGCATATGCTATTAACATGTAATAACATGTTAATACACAAGTTACTCCATTGCAATTAATAAGGCAAGTACACAAACCCCTTAAGATAAAGTACATTGCCGAAGAGATTATACATTAGATTTGAATCTACATATTATGACCAGCACCGATCTTTTGTAAGCTATCATCAATATTTCAGAAAATAAAAACAATAAGCCTACAGGTACACAGTAGTTACTTTTCAACAATGCAGTGTGTGAATGTACATACTTGAAACGGTTTTGGGTAACATCTAGAGGAAACAGCTAAGTCTAGGGTAAGGCCTATGTAGTCTCAAATGTATGAAATGACTTGGTCTGTGTCCTGTTTTTCACCAAGGACTGTAAGAAGACACACGCCATGTACGCACAGTAGTTCCTTAAGTAGGCTATACATTTGACCACAGTGTCTTGTTGACAGTTTTACGCCCCCAGTGTTGACTGGCATCGCTGCTAAAATATTCAGCCACGCTTGCCTTAGTAAATCACGTAAGACGGGAGACAATTAGCACGCCATTGTCACAGTCTCGTCGCTTGGACAGCACGCACGAGCAGCATTGAGAGCGCACGTTCATCCGCGTGGACAACATTCTCGCTCTAGTTCTAGTCACACAACACACACACACACACACACACACACACACGCACTCTCACACACACCATTCTCTCCCTCCGGCCACTTGTGCGGCCTGTCAAAATCAATGTCATCCGCCCCTCTGTCAGTTGCGTAACATTATTTTAGTGCATTTTCTTGGTTCATTGAACTCTGGATAAAGTCAAGCCCAGGCGGCAGTGCGGTTCAGTTCAGTTCAGGTGCTGGACAGCGCCACTGGCTAGGCTATAGGCTACCCTGTGTTGCCGGGGTGCACGATTTTTCGCAGCAAAAAAAACATGTTGGACTGGACAGCTCTCGGAGCAGACCGTCTGACATTCCAAACGGTGTCTCTAATGATATGGGCACCACTTTCTCTCTATATTTTGCAACCGAGCCCCGGAGTCAGGTCAAGTATAGTGTTGCATACATGAGGGAAGCTGTCATACAGACATAGACCCCGCCACCCCCACCCCACACACACCTCAAGGTTTTCCTTTTTTAAACATATGGACTGGGCAGACATTGGCCACTATTAAAGGGTACAGCTGGCCAACCATCATACCAGAGCAGGGATGAGATGGATGGTGAGAGGCTATGTAATGCCAGATAAGCTTCCAGGTTATCAGATATCAAGACCAGTTCACCACCACACACTCCAACAGCACAATTCACCTTAAGCCACTTGGTATTAATCGGATTCGTGAAATGTCAACGCAGAAGAGCCACTCAATATTTTTCAACCAAGAATGAAAACTTCAGTATTCCACGCACGCGACGCCGCGAGTCAACACAGCACGAGATACTGTAACATAGCCTACTGTTTCACAACCGAAACACGAGTTGGTGTCTAATGGGACTGCACAGTGCATGGGTGCGCAAACAAAAAGGGACTGGGGGTAGCCTACTACTCTGGCACCGGCTGGTGCACAATATTATATGACTAGGCTACTCAAGGAATGCTGTTGCCTGCCCCAAAGAAGAAGACGCACGAATGGTTCAATTTGCTCCAACAATCACAGCCTTCGCGGGCACAAACGAGGAGCTTTCATTAAATTGCCATTATCATTATCCTGAACATCATCACAACCTGCCCTGATTAACGGAATTGTGCTGATGCTTTCAGCTCCATCGCTCTCTCTCTCTCACACACACACACACAGCACACAGCAACATAACGATGCTCGCCTCAAGCGAACCGAGGCTATTGTCATGCATTACACACATGCCGCCCGCGTGTGAATGAAGGGATGGCGGTATTAGCCTACTTACAGTTCTCAAGAACTGGATTTCATCTTCCCCTTCTCCGCCTTCAGCCATGGCTGTAGAAGAGCCTGCTGCTCACGCTCGGCGCGGGTCGCCTCCACTGTCGGCTCGCAGCACCTCGCCGCTGCTGCTCAGTCCTGTCGATATTAGCATATAGCTAATCCACAGCCATATAGGGGAGCCGGAGAAAAACCCTACCGACTGCACCGCAGCCTGCTGCCTGTCACTCACTCACTCACTCACGCACGCACGCACGCTCAGCTCGGCGGCTCACGGGCTGGTGCCAGCGGTGCTTGTTCCCGTAGGAGCGCACTCAGAGCATCAGCACTCGCAGCTCGAATAGAACTAGACTCAACTAGCTACGTTACGTACGCTTGTCTTGGATGCCTAGCGTGTGTGAGAGGCTTTAAACACTGCCTTGCAGTCAAAATACGGCATTGGGGTCTTGGTGTTGACGTCACCAGCGGCGCTAATTAATACTAACGAAAAGGCTGAAGCGCGAGCTTTGAACAACACGCGCAGTTCCAAAGCAGGATAGCGCCAGGGGTGCATTTGTTATTTGGCATTTAGGCTCTGCATCAATTAATTCGCTACAGCATTTGTCATGTGGCGTTGATGCAAAAGCAGTTTCACAGATGAAATATTAGAATATGGTAGCCTACCTGAAAGGTAACGGATTGAATTCGAAAATAAAATGTGAAATAATGTTGCTGGTTGTGGAAAACATGCTTATTCCCACCACATTATTGGATCAACGGTATTCCCATAGGCAGAGACAAATAGGCCCAGATAATGAGACCAACGCGGAATATTTAACCACAACATAATTAGTTATTAATTATTTATTAACCAGCTATTACAGGAGAAGGCTACTATCCTAAGACGCGCGCGCGCGCCCATGCACGCACGCACGCACGCACACACACACACACACACACACACACACACACACACACACACACACACACACACACACACACACACACACACACACACACACACACAGCATTTTACCAGGGCATGGTTGTTTTTTAGGTGATGGGCTAAATGGATTTTCTTTTAAGGTGAATGATAATGATAATCATGTTCATGTAATGTAGTATTAAAGTCTGATAAGTGAGCCATTTCATCCCTCTCTTTTACATTTCTCCAGCCTCTCTCCCATTCTTTCTCCTTCTCTCTCCTTTACTCCCTATCTCCTTCTCTCAATATTGAGCTCACTCTCTCCCTCTCTTACTCAACCCCCCACCCCCTCTCTGCTTCTGTAGTTTGTTTCTTGTTTTATGTGCTATGGTTTACATCTAAGTAATAGATCTGAGTATGAATGAATAACTAGCAATATAACCAGAGAAGAGAAGACATGAGAAGAGGGTCATTAGAAGGGCTCAGTGTTTCGCATCCTTTCTCCTGTTTCATTGTCCTCTACTGCCCTCTAGTGAATTTGCCGAAGTGGTACAGTCCAGATATTTTTTTAACATTTAATATGGCTTGGATTAGGATCTGGATCTGATTGCAGGTTTCCCATTGTTACGGGTGTTTGGGTATTCAATAACAACATAGCCTACATAAAATGAAATGTACCTGTGTTCTCCTGCTGGTGTGACATTATAGGTAACTTCAAAGAAGAAGGTTCTGTTGTGCTATGGGTGGACTGCTGCCTATATTCAGTCTATATGAAAGAAAGCATGAAGCCCAACTGGGAAACTCCAACTCCTATTGTCATTCTGTCACAGCACTCCACAGTACAGAAATGTTCACTACACAACAATATCGCATTTATACCTCTCCCACGCAAGGGGGCAGCCCCCCAATGGCTCCCCAAGGGACCAGTGCGGCGGAACGGTATGCTCGGGGTACCTCAGCATGGATGAGGAGTATGGGGGGAGAGTACTGGATAATTACTCCCCCACCAACCTGGCGCCCTCACCGCTTACCCATGACTGCCCTATATGTAGATAATGTAGCATTTTTTAAATCAAGTTTTATATAGGTGTACAGAGTGGGACATAGACAGCACTTGTAGGAGCGGGAAAGGATCTGCACACTGCTTGCAAAATACTCAATTTATTTGGAGCAACGTTTCAATCATAGATCTTCTTCAGGCATCTTGATCGAGATGCCTGAAGAAGATCTATGATTGAAACGTTGCTCCAAATAAATTAAGTCTTTTGCAAGCAGTGTGCAGATCCTTTCCCGCTCCTACATGTGACAGTTTTTTGACTTGGCACCTGCTGGTGTTTTTTTGCTGGATGTGCACGCTTTCCACTACACTCTACATACACACCACTTTCCATCAGTAAGGGAGGGAGCCTGTGGGGAGGGTCCCCAGCTTTAAGTACCTGGCAAAATCTGTGCTCCTGGACACGGATTTCGTGTCCTTAACATCTGTATCCAGGAGCACGGAATTTTTGGAGATCAGGCTGGACAGCCTGTATTGCAGCATGGTGCTGGAGCTGTGTGGTACACACTAGCCCCGTTTATAC
Organism: Engraulis encrasicolus; assembly: GCF_034702125.1. NCBI lineage: Eukaryota > Metazoa > Chordata > Actinopteri > Clupeiformes > Engraulidae > Engraulis > Engraulis encrasicolus. The sequence goes on from NC_085875.1 coordinate 11,824,254, forward strand.
TGCGGGTCATTGGCCCAGGAACTTAGGCCCAGGAACTGAAGCCCGGGAACTTAAGCCCAGGGCTAGAGTTCCTGGTGCGTTTATACTGCAGGCCAACTGAAAATTCTAAATGGAATGGTAGCCGTGGTAACCCATTCAAAAATGACCTGTAAGCACCAGGGCTAACTGGTGGCCCTGGCACATTGTATTATTTCTATGGCCCTGGCAGTTGAGGAGGACCTGTTACCTGGACAACAGCTCTTGGTTTGGCCCAGTTCTGGCCTAGCCCAGGCGGTATAAACTGGTACAGGGGCTGGGCTTAGGTTCCTGGGCTTAAGTTCCTGGGCCAATGGCCCGCAGTATAAACTGGGCTATTGTCCTGCTGAGAGTGGTGCGCTCTACGGAGTGGATGATCAGGGCCCCCCTAGACTGCATGGTGAACATATACTGTACACCAATAGGGTGGGAGCTATAAGGCCAGGAAAATCATGTAGGATGCCTCACACCCAGTGGTGTAGTCTACTTTTTAATGGTGGGTATACTGTATATGTGAGCATTTTTGGAAGCGGGCATACTGTATATATTTCTAAATAATGGATCAATCAATTTTAAGTGGGTATACTGAAATCCCTGAAATTTTGAAGTGGGTATACTCCGTATACCTGCGTTCTACGTAAACTACACCACTGCTCACACCCAAAGTCTAACCTGCTCATGTTGCTGAATTCAGGTGGGCAACTACGAAATCTGCATGTACAGTACGAACGTGAGGAAGAGCTTTCATCCACAGGCAGTTGGATTGCTAGACTATTTTTCCTCCTTTTAACTGCATATTTTACTTAATCTTGTTATTTTAACTTTGATTGATTTATTTATTTAGGCTATTCGTGCAGAGTTGATGACCCCATCATCATTTCACCACATGTGACCTTCAGAAATTCCTTACCCTGCCCCCATCTCTCTCTCTCTCTCTCTCTCTCTCTCTCTCTCTCTCTCTCTCTCTCTCTCTCTCTCTCTCTCTCTCTCTCTCTCTCAGTAGTTTAGTGTTTCCATCTTAACTGTCCTATCTGATTAAAAGTTAAAAAGCCCCAAGACAAAAAATTGGCCTACTATAACCAAAAATAACACCATCCCTAATCACAGTAGACCCAGTAGAATCCACAATCTCTCTCCTGCCAGAGTGACTGTAGAGAGGGGTTCCAAGCAGAGACACATCTTGCCGGTCCAAGGCAGGCAGCCACTTGGGGCCCCCAAGCTCCTAGATGGTGGATAAGAGCCCACACTTTACCACAGTAGTTGTGATTTTGGTTCAAATGTTCATTATTTTGCATTTTCGCTTGGGGCCCCATCTGACCGTAGAATCGCCTCTGGTTCCAAGCCTCAGCCATGGCTCAGATGGCTAAGGCATTGTACTGTTACGTCGGGGACCCGGGTACAATTGAAGAGTTCAGATGCAAAACCCCCTAAGTGCCTGTTCAGAAAATAATCTTAATTCATTTTTATTTAATACAAAGCTACCAAAATGGTATATGTTTTATTTTATTTATGTAATATAACTATTTATATGTATTATCAAGTACATAAATGTAAACCAAACCAACAACAGGGTTCTCTAAAAATATAGAAGTGCAGGTCTTCAGAAATGGAGTTAGGGGGGTTTGCATCTGAACTCTTCCATTCCAGACTGACGTTGTTTCCTTATCTTACATCATATCTCTCTCCCATTCATTTCCTGCCCCACTGCCAGTACAGCCAGTGGTCAGAAATGGGTAAGTCGTTAGTTCATGAGACTTGTAGCTCAAAGAGCACTGGTACTCTCCCCCACCAACCTGGCAGGTCGGAAGAAGTCGAACTGGCAACATTCAGGGCTACAAATCTGATGCCCTAACCACTTACATATGACTGCTCCCTGCTCCCTTAATTAATTTATACAACTACCTGTTGTTGTGCGTGAAGCACAAATTAAAAAAAAAAAATTAAAAAAAAAGACTTAATAGCAGAGTTGCCTCAGGACCTTCCTTTATTTTAACCCATTGCGTCCTGGAGCGACATACGCTGCATTCAAAATCTTGAGATTTGAGCTGTTTTATTAAAACTGTGGGTAAGTTAGAGCTGAATGAACACATTCTGAGGCACAATGAGGGTCCTATCTTTTAAATGCAACTCATGTTTGTATGTGCTTCGGAGGCTGAGATATTTAGGATTTAATAGGCAGAGGGTACCCTTTCCCAAAAAGGGCTTACTGTAGGACAAAATGGGTTAAGATGCCCTTTCCCCTTGAAGAGCACCTGCACTACACACTTGTTTGAGGCCCAAGCCAGCGCTCCCCCATCTCTCTCTTTACAATTACCTGTTTATGCTTTTGGATGATGACAGTTTCATTATCTGAAGATTGCTGGCTATCAATGTCATCAAAAGCCATGAAAAGAAAAGTGGATTCCAAATGCAGGACCTACAAGGAAGAATGGAAGGAAAGGTGGGCCTATGTGTTCATCCCGCCTACATTTTTTTCTCAGGCTATATGGTATTTGAGCTAACCTTGATATGTAATGACATTTTTGATGTCCTTTTAAAGATATGTACATAATTACCAGATATACTTGTGATTAACCACAGGCCAGATGTGGCCCCTGTTCCACTTGTTGCCTACAGTACCCCTGCCCTACAGTGGAGAACTGAGGAACCACACACACACACACACACACACACACACACACACACACACACACACACACACACACACACACACACACACACACACACAAACACACACACACACACACACACACACACACACACACACACACACACACACACACACACACACACACACACACACACACACACACACACACACACACACACACACACACACACACACACACACACACACACACACACACACACACACACACACACACACACACACACACAGGGACTGCACCCTACCTGCACTACCTCAGTCCTGGAACATAAGAACAATACAACAGGCTGCTACAATGCTGCTACCCCCATCTACTACTTTATATAACTATTGTTATTATACTGTTAATATTGCTACTGTCACTGTTATTATTTCTATTATTGTAATGTCTACATTCTATATTTATCTTCTTCTGATAACATGTTGAATGTTAGATGTTGAATGTTAAATGTCAAATGTTAAATGTTCATTTGTACTGTATTTATTATTGACCACTTATTGTTACCAGTCCATCAGTGTTACCTGTCCTCTCTTGCACTTTATGTCAGTCTGTAAAATGTCAGTCCTGTATATGTCTATGTCCTGGCATGGTATAGAGATCAAACGTAATTTCATTTCCCTTGTATGACCTGTACATATGAAGAAAGTGACAATAAAAGTTGACTTGACTTGACTTTATGTGTTTTGTTTTTTGTTGATATTGTCCTTTTATGTCTTTTGAACTGTTGCAACCCCCCCTGTCTCCGAGACAAATTTCTCCCTTGTGGAGACTAATACACCTAACCTAACCTAACCTAACCTAACCTAACCTAACCTAACCTAACCTAACCTAACCTAACCTAATCTAACAGTTCAAAGTTCCATGCACAGCTCCTAGGTGCTGCTACCTGAGCGAGCCTGATGACGCACTGAGGCGAAACGTGTTGTTCGCTCTAATAAAACGAGCATAAAGTCAAGAATGTGTGCGGTAGACTTCTTTCTTTTGAAGTACTAACCTAATCTAACCTAACCAGTAACACACCTGCCTAATGTGCCCGGAGTTTCCTTTTAGGTCCCGATGTTCAGCCCCAAGTGGACGAGAGTTACGAGATTACCTCGGTTACACTGGTGCCATGACCCAGACTGGAGTGAGGGGGTGAGTGATGGATGACAATGAACAGAGTTTGGCATTTTGTAAACCTCCCTCCCTCCCCAAGCTTCATACAGATGTGCTGGAGACTGTGCTAGATGCCTGACTGTGGGATGACCTCGCTTACACTCAACTTTGACCTTTTGACCTCAGCAATGGGTGTATGGATCAGGGCTTGATGTTAACTTTTTTGCTCACCGGCCACTGTGGCTAGTGGTTTCCCCAAGTCATTAGCCATTTAGCCTTTCTGCCAGTCAGAGTTTTATTGTCCATTTTTTCCTTCAGAATATTCTTGCATTTAAATACAAACAATTGATGCAACTACTGTAATTTGTCACACCAAAAAGTAACTTACCAGTCAAAGTGGCTAGTGAGACTGAAATTGTTACTAGCCACTGCCAAGTTTTACCAGCATTTGGCCGGTTGGCAGGTGCCAGTGTCAAGCTGGTATGGATTAGGGGGCAGGTTTTGTAAGGTTGTGTCTATAGGAACTTGCCATTACTGTATATCTAAGCCAGTTTTTTTATATTCCCTTTACTTTGGCATTATTATTCTCCTAAATTATTCCCGAACGTTACATTAAATTACAGTACATTAGGCCTACATTTAGCCTATGCTTTTATCCAAAGCGATTTACAAAGAGGACATGCAAGCAAGTGCATTGGGTATTGGGTCAATACCTCAGTATACAAGTAATGTAGAACAGACAGAGGGCATATACTGTACATATATGAATTCATACTTAACAATAAAACTAATTAATGTCAAAGGGACAAATAAAGTGTGAGCGTTTCACATTGAGCTTCACATAGAAGATGCAGCTAAACAACTAAGTGGTAGGCCATGTAATAATTCTGTTATAAGTTTAACGCATGCTTAATACAGCTGCCCTTCAACATAAACACAAACACAAACATAAACTCACCACAACATTAATTTCGGTGTCAAACAGATCACAGGACAAATAAGAAGTAGGCCTATGTTGATTACTTTTGAGTTGCATACAAGGATATGCACATAATATTTATGAACTTGAGATACTGAAAATGTGTAATTGCTGGTTGCATTGGGAAGAGGAGTATGTGATGCTGAAAGGTCAACGTAAGGGCAGGGGTGGAATAGCAGGTCATTGGGATGCGGGTTTGCATAAGTTCATTAAGTTCAGTTGTGGTGGGGATGGGAGGCAACAGCTAGAGTCATTTTATGGTTGTATTGATTTATAGTGAGACTCGTAGAATAGGTCAGCGGAATTTTGTTTGTGTTGAGGATGTAACCAAAATTCTGCTTGCAAACATTATAATTTGGCAAAATTAAACATATTTTGGTCCCTGTTTAAAGTCATTAAGGTATGGAGGAATGGTTCAACCAAGAATCATTGTAATTAATCACTTAGATATTTTTTTAGTCTGTAATCTGTGTATACACGTGTAAACGTTTGGTATGGGGGTGCGCAGCTTGTCTTTGGCACAGGGAAGGGGGTGCGTTAAGAAAAAAGGTTAAGAACCACTGGAATAGGTTATCTGATGTCACTGACTGATGTTTTGTTTTCTAAAATGTTAGCTTAGACCAGAGGTGGGCAAACTCAGGCCCGGGGGCCACATGAGCCATTTCATCTGGGCCATTTCATATGGCCCACATAGCCTTTTAAATCCAAAGTACCAAACTCACACCTAAAATTCTAAAAAAACAAAAAAAACAAAGCAAAGGGTGTTGCAGGTGTGAGATTAATCAAGGTCACATCTAAGTATTGCAATGTACAATAGCCAAGTTATGTCAGTGTACATTGCAGTATTTCTTATTATTGGCACAGGCGTGTTGTCTGCAACATCTGGTCCTACGATCCGTATTCTACACCCAATGTGGCCCTCAGGCCAAAATAATTGCCCAGCCCTGGCTTAGACCATAGTATAGTATAGTATAGTATAGTATAGTATATTATAGTATAGTATAGTATAGTATTAGTATAGTACAGTATGGTATAGTATAGAATAGTATAGTGTATAGTATACACTGTAGTATAGTATAGAATCGTATAGTATTACAGTCTAGTATATTACTATATAGGCCTAGTATATAGAAGTAAAGTATAGTATAGTATAGTATAGTATAGTATAGTATAGTATAGTATAGTATAGTATAATAGTACAGCTATAGAAAAGTATCGATAGTATACTAAAGCGCATGTGTGTGTGGTACATTATAGGCCTGCTAAAGTGTAGTTCCAGCTCTGTGCAGTGTGCGTGCTAGAACTCCATCTGCTGCTCAGGGTGAAATGTAGGGCAGAAGTGAGCGAAAGGGGGGAGTGAAATGTCTACACATCCTGAGATCGATGGGACATGGCGGGTCATCTGCAGTCTAGTGTGTAAAATCAGCTTTTCATGAATGGGGGGCAGTGGGCTGGAAAATGCTGCACACATGACTAGCCACCCCCAGGACCCCAGCTAGCTATTGTTGGTATCAGTGGTGGTAGTTCACTCGACAGCACAAGATAGCATTACATCAGAACTTGGGAAGAACATAACTGTGGGATCACATGATCAAATGCAGAGTAGGCTACATTACATCATTTGCACCGCATACCAAGAAAATAACTACAGAGAGTAGAATGAAATGTTGCATGGAATCAAGTGTTTGTTGAATAAAGAAACCTGCAAAAGGACATATATGAGGAACTGAGAAATTAAGGAAGCACATGCAATGCAATCACTTCACAGGAAATTCAGGCAAAGGACAACAAATATCAAAGGGGGGAAACATGTAGCCTATAGATCAACAATTCGTGTAATTGTTGTTGTTGTTTATCGGGAAAATAAAAAACACACATTTGTTATAGTTTGTGTGGGTTGTTTTCTACAGGTTCAGACAGGACTGGAGTTAAAAATCGGCCTGTGCGTTTTTTTTTTAGCTTGGCCCGACCCCTCAGACATGCACAGGCGGGCCGCTTTCATATGTCATTCAGATTGTTTCAGTCCACTAGGCCTATTTTGAAGGGGACTCACTAATTCGACGCCCTTTCGGTACTTACCGCTTACGTCATACGACCCTAAACCTAACCTAAACCCTAACCCTAACCTTAACCCTAAACCTAACCCTAACCCTTACCTTAAACCTAACCCTAACCTTAACCCTAAACCTAACCTTAAATTGCTTGTTTGAAATGTTTGATTACCATGTGAACTACCGAGAGGGCGTCAAACTAGTGGGTCCCATTTTGAAGTGAGACGGAACCTCTGAATTGTGGGCAAGCCCCTAAGGGAAAAGCAATCAACAACATGACAGTCCCATCGGCCCCTGAAGACTGCCGGCCCACCAGGATAATGCCCTTTATGCCAGATCACTAGTCCAGCCCTAGGTTCAGAACATCCTTTGAAATGGTAGGCTAAGCATCATTACAGAGATCGCAGAGGCCTGGAGTGGAATGACTCATGGGTATGGTATGGTCGGCTACAGAAGGAAAACAACAACTGACGGAGGCAGTGATTTTTTTTTAATTCTACAATTCTACTATTGAATTGAATTGAAAACTTTATCACAGACTCAAAAAGTTCCATATAAGATACATAAAAAGACATAAAAACACATAAAAAACAGACAGGTACATCACAAAGCACCAGTTCATTTGAAAACATATAAACATCTATACCAGTGCTGCCACAATTCAGAGAAGTACCTTGTATCACTCTGCCTGGTATCACAAAGAGTAGATATTATACCATTGCTTGATCCAGCAAGTCTACCCATAAATCTATGCATAAAATTTCTCAGCAGTGCATGAAAAGTGGGGACACTACAATTGACAAATAAAGTGCTTGCGCTCGTCCATCTTGGGAACTGAAGGAGAATCCTAAACGCATCATTGTATGCCACCTGCAGCTTCTTCAGCTTAGCTGTATGGTATTTACACCATAAGTGTGCTGTGTAAAAAGGTGTGCAGTAGGCTCTAAAGAGATTAACCTTGACATCATCTGTGCACATATGGAACCTGCGTGCCAACATATTGGCCTGTGCATATAATTTTATATATAATATTCATTTATCTTCTAAACTTTTGTCTCACGACTAGGCCTACTTCAATTATAGTGAAAAGAGAACACATATTGTCCATGATATGCGCCACCTGCAAAGCAAAAAAAGTGAGGGATTATCCAGCTAAATCACATTAGTCTTGTAGCTAGCGGTTATCTGGAATAACTGTTGCCATATGTTGCCTTGGCAATTTCAGCGTTATCTTTGTTCTCTGGAGGCAACGTTTCCGTGAGCCTGCACACCCATGTTATCTTCCCCTTTAAGTTGAGGACTGTTTGCGTATGAGAGAGTTCCCCCCTCCCTACCCCTCAAAGTCTGCGGGCCCGATCTCTGCGCACCTGAAAAAACTGCAGCTGCCCGCCACCGCACGCTCTCTCTTCACGAGGTCCTCCACGGTCCATAAGGGGCCGCACGGTACCCAATGATGCACCAATCAGAGCTCTTCTCAGAAACGCTGAGAGCAGCCATTGGCTGAGGCTGTTGTCCGTCACAAGAAATGCGCGCTGTCCTCCAGGAGGCATCGGCGGACGCTGGGCTCTACCCGTTGAGGTGAGGACCAAATATTTGCCATGCTCCCCAAATTTGGAAGTACTTCACCTCGTCTTGCGTTGCTTACAGAAATGGCATGTATGCGGACGACAGGTGCATTGCGAACGGCAGTGCATGTCGTTGTTGTGCAGCAGAACAGTTTATTTCTGTGAGGGAAACCGGGTAACTTAATGCCGCATTCTCTGTTTGAGCACATCATCAAGGATGCGGGAAAGAATAGTTTCTGAAACATGTTTTGGAGTGCGGAAGGGAATGGAGCTCCTCTTCTGCAAAAGCACCCGTGAACCCGTCTCCTAAATCGACAAGGTACGGATCATCAAAATCTATGGAGAGGAGAGATGTAAACACAAACGTGCGGAACAGAGCTAAATGCATGCGTTCTTATGTATTTTCGAGAAAAAATGTCCTGCACAACGTGTCTGATGGGTGTCACGAGTTTCTCCATTCATAGGCTTTGCCCTTGTGTGGGACATCCTCGCCGCAGCTAGTAAAATCTTTATGTAGTGTAGTGTGGGTGTGCATCTACTAGTCTAAAATTAGAAACTCAGATTGAGTTGCCTTGGAAGTGTTCGCGTGTATATACGCTATAGCTCTATCGATGCTGGGCTGAACGTCGCAACATTTGTGTTGTATGTGGACGTGTCATACGTCCTGTGCCAACCCATGCCAATTTGTGCCCATTTGACTGACCGCTATTTTAAGACGCAGTTGAGTGGCATCAATAGGCCCACTGTTGAACAGTGACGTTCATCCGCGCTGTAGTTAATTACAGTATTTTAGGGGTGAATCTGCATTGGTGCCCTTCTCCATTGTCATGCTCCTGAAGTGTAAATACAGTTCATAAGACTCTTGTAACAACCATTTTAATACACTTGTCTTTGATTTGTTGTCTGCATTTGCGCCCGAATTAATAGTTTCGCAAATAGTCATTTTCTTGAGTAATTCTCGCATTGCGGTCCTTAAGTGTTTTGCACAAGCTGATTGTAATGTATGTGGACCACTTAAGCACTTAAGTGATTAATGCAGTTTAGGGGAATGTGCTTGAGTATGTCTCCAGGAGCAGGAGCAGGAGAGGAGAAGAGAAGAGAGGGCGCAGTGTGTTTTCGTGCCATGCAAAAAAAGGTGATCATTTTGAGATGGATCTGGCAGCAGAGGCAGCAGCAGCATTGGCAGGCGTAGATAGAATGGATGGCAAACTGCAATAGCATTCACATCCTGCACATGCGTCTTGGACAGTTTTATGGCTCTGCTGCCCGTTCCCGTTCGTTCGGCTAACAGCTTCCTCTCTCTCTTTGACAGCCACTCGATCCCCCAGGTGATGAACGTCACGGCTGCGGAGTGTGCGTTGCTCTCCTGAAGCCCTGGCAACCTCGAGAGGAATCGCCGGTGTCCAGCGGCGAAGGAGGAGGAGGACTTAGCTGGGCGTAATTTTAGGGGGTGGTGGTGGGGACATGTCCATACCACTTTTGAGATAAACCTAGCTTGTCCCCATCACTTTTTCACAAATACAGGTATAATGCAAAGACAGCATATCCGGACAATTTGCCATTAAAATGTCCCCACCACTTTTCGAGCCAAACCTACACCTTTGCCAACTCTGAGAGTGTCCAGCGGCAGGGAGGAAGGATGGCAGTGCCCGTCTGACCCCTCCTTTGGCACCCCCCTGAGTTCGAACACCAGCATCTTTCAGGGAGAGAGGAGGACGGTAACGGTACGCGCCTGAGTCAGACCCCTCCTTTTGGCAACCCAGAGAGTGCCCACCGGTGTCTAAGTGGAGACGAAGGAGCACAGCACCCGACGTCTCACCCATCCTTCGGCAACCCTGAGGCCCAACACGTCCGTCCCGTAAAGGGAGGAGGGGAGAGGGGACAGTAGTGCCCTCTGCATCTGACCCCCTCCTTCCCTGAATCACCCCTCTCTCTCTCCAGGCTTTCCACGAAAAAAAAAAAAAAAAAAAAACATGGCCGTCTCCACAGAGGTGGACATGGAGAACCGCCACTCGTCCCTGCGCCTCTACCGGCCGATCCGGGAGATGAGCTTCATCAGCACGTACTTCCCCTCTGGGCGGGCCCGAGGCTGGGGCTGGGGCTGGGGGTCGGGCCGGCCAGCCAGAGCCAGAGCAAAGCCCAAGGGCCGTTCCTCTACCCCTGCCCCTCCTCCTCCTCCTCCTACTACTCTCCTGCTGGACGGGAACGGCCGTCCCCCTCGTCCGGCGGCCGCTAATGACCGTGACGGTGACTCTGGCCAACGGAGGGGCAGGGGGAGGGGGAGGGGGAGGGGGAGGGGGGGCTACCCAGCGTCCGGCGGACAAAGGCCCCAGTCTTACGGCGGGTCGTCTTCGAAGGAAGGAGACCTGCTGAGCTCGTGCGAGGAGACCAAAGCCAAGGCGAGGGCGGCTGTGGCGGAGCTGCGCTGGTTGGCGGCGGAGCACCACCAGCTGCTGGCCGGGCTCCTGACGCTGTGCGGGGATTGCGCCACGCGCATCAGCGGCATGGGGAACCAGGACGGCAAGCTGCAGGACCTCCCCGAGGGGGCCTGCCTGGACCCCACCGTGATGATGATGATGCAGGCACAGGGCCAGGGTGGAGAGGGGATGGGGATGGGGATGGGAGTAGGGCAGCCTGGGTTGGGTGGCGGGGGGCTGGTGGGTACTGGTAGCTTGCAGCTCCCCCTGTCGCCCCCGGAGCGCAAAAAGGGGATGCTCAAAGGTAGGAAGTTGAAAAAGCTTGGAGGAGGCAAGAAGGAGAAGGAGAAAGAGAGTGGTGGTGTCGGTGGTGGTGTCGGTGGTGGTGGTGAGGAGTTTTCGGAGAAAAGCAAATCCAAAAAGAACGGGGACAATGGCTCTCACTCGAAATCTGGGAAAGGCAAGTGGGGTGGTGGTGGCGGCATACTGGGGGTGGCGGAACCGAAATCCCCCAGCTCCACGTCCTCCAGAAAGTCCAAAACCCGAGCAGACATGCCACCCCCGTCCTACACCACGGGCTTGGGCCTGGGCCTGGGCAAGGAGCCCATCCTGCCCATGGACGACGACTTCCACATCTCCCGGGAGACCTGGGACTTCATGGAGGACTCCCAGGCTTTGATCACCGGAGGCGGCGACCTGGCCAACGACCTCTCGGAGTACAACAGGCGGCTGATCCTGGGCTACGGCGGGCCCATGGCCTCTGGCCCCAGTAGTTTCCTGGAGGAGCAGTCGTCTGGAGGTCAACCGGGGCAGGCAGGGGGGGGAAGGTTGGCCAGCGGGAGTA
>NC_085875.1:11843388-11848388 GCF_034702125.1 Engraulis encrasicolus
TTTGCTTCACAGTGAGATGACTTGCTCACAAGAACAGCTGCATTGCATTGCAGGCTTCAGTATGGGGAAAAAAGTAACTTATGGATTTTGCAAATGCTGTGCCTTGGCTTGCGGCAGCATATTACATTAGCAATTTGATTAATGAGCCTTTGCTTGCCAAGTTAGACCAGGCTTTCTCTATCCACCCTTACTCCTTTGTGTGTGTGTGTGTGTGTGTGTGTGTGTGTGTGTGTGTGTGTGTGTGTGTGTGTGTGTGTGTGTGTGTGTGTGTGTGTGTGTGTGTGTGTGCGGGCGCGTGCATGTGTGTGTGTGTGTGTGTGTTTGTGTTTGTGTGTTTGTGTGTGTGAGTGTGTGAGTGTGTGTGCATGCATGCGTGTACATGTGTGCATGTGTGCGTGCATACGTGTGTGTGTGTGTGTGTGTGTGTGTGTGTGTGTGTGTGTGTGTGTGTGTGTGTGTGTGTGTGTGTGTGTGCGTGCGCGTGTGTGTGTTTGTGTGCGTGCGCAATCCATGTGTGTAGTAAATCTGATTGCATGACCTTGCAGAATATTAGTCAATTATGTGGGAAGCATTTGGCTTGGGCCTCAGAGGAGCCTGTTCTTTAGATCTCACTTAATTGGAGTAAAGAGTTGGGGAAGTGCACCCGATGCACCGTGTGTGCACTGTACACTACGTGTATGAACTGTTTATATTTGTGTGTGTGTGTGTGTGTGTGTGTGTGTGTGTGTGTGTGTGTGTGTGTGTGTGTGTGTGTGTGTGTGTGTGTGTGTGTGTGTGGAGAGAGAGAGAGAGAGAGAGAGAGAGAGAGAGAGAGAGAGAGAGAGAGAGAGAGAGAGAGAGAGAGAGAGAGAGAGAAGAACAAAAGAATATATAAGTCAAGAGAGAACACAAGGTACACCCAGCCAGTTGCATCTACTAGTACTTCTAAGTACCTCTGTCTAATCCAGTGGTTCATGGAGAGAAGGGACTGTTTCTATAAACCCTTGAATACATGCTTCCACATACACTATAACCATTACATACATTGTTAGTAACACTATTCACCTGCATGGTTGGTAAGTTACTTATTTACGTTTTCTGGGATTTTCTTTTTTTTTTTGCGATATCAAGGCATAAAAATGTTTGGCATTTAGAAAAAATAGGAGATGGAGTCACAAAATATATTTAGATTTAAAAGGGGGTCAGAGCAGAAAAAAAGTTTGGGAACCACTGGCCTAGTCCTTGGTCTATTTCCAGGGCATCCCATCCCATCCGTGGCTGATGCTAAGTCCGTCTTATTTCCAAAGTCACCCCTATCTGCTTCGTCACTGTGGTCCACTGGGCCGTGGCCGTCTCTGATCAATGCTGCCTATTTTCTATTTCCACTCCTGCAGGAAAACAGATACAGTTACATCACCAGGGGATGCATTTCTCGAAAGCGTAGTTGCTTGCCAGTTAGCAACTTGGGTAGTTGTCAACGGGAAATTGCACTGCAAACAACAAAGTACCTAATGTAGTTAGCAACTATGGTTTCGAGAAACATACCCCAGCTTAGTTTAATAGAGCAGATGATGGGGATTTTGTGAGTGTCGAACACGTCTGCGTGCCTACGTATCTCAGTGATTTATTATGATTCATAATGATCCCAAATCCTCTGGGTAATGAATTGTCAAGCTGGTGTCATATAATCAACGTCTGCATCCATCGCTCTCTCTCTCTCTCTTGCTGTTCCTTCATCAAATGCTGTTGGGCTGGTGTGTCTTTGACCAGGCCTGGGGGACATAACAAGGACAGTCTGGATGAAAGCAGGGTGTGAAGTAGGTCACGGTGATGCTCTGTAAGTCTAGGTGCCCCAATAACAGTGCTAGATGCCCTAATAATGTGCAATAAGTGCACAAGTGCTAACAGTATCAGTATTTGGTATTTGGTATGTCCGCCCATGGTGTAGTCTACGTAGAACGCAGGTATACGGAGTATACCCACTTCCAAGTTTCAGGGATTTCAGTATACCCACCTCAAATTGATTGATCCATTGTTTTGAATAGCACAGATATATACAGTATACCCACTTTAAAAAATGCTCAAATATACAGTATACCCACCATAAAAAAGTAGACTACACCACTGTGTCCGCCCTGTTCTCATTGTTGCTCTTGTGGCCGGGTGCTAAAGCACTATTACTCTACGTATATCAAATGGTTGTTTTATGGGCAGAATGGTAACAGAGCTTTGAAAAGGCATAGCGTGACTCTACCTCCTTGCACTGCGATACAGGTTTGTGGCTCTGTGTGCCACGATTTCTTGGATTGATACAATATTGTTAATATTGTTTACAGTAGTTGATTGCTGAAGTAACCCATTTTGGGCGACAGGTCTTTTCGTCGAATGGATTCTTCAGAGGGGACCATTCGTATGAAACGTGAGACCATTCGTATAAGCCATGGGATGTTTCGTCGAGGACGTTCCGTCTACCGCAAAGACCTACGAAAGATTCTTGAATTTGAACTAAACATTTTGAACACAAACCCCATTTTGGTGTGCATGGCAATCACAGGTCAAGTTGATAGTGCAGAAAAACGTGTTTTGCATTTCTGGTAATGCTTGCCTAGTTTTCACACAGTAATCAAACTTAGCAACATTTGCATGTGACAGTGTGGTTTGGTGTGCAAGTTTGTCCTCAAAGTACCTCAGTTGGAACAAAAACACCTTACTCGCCCTTGGACTGGTCTGAACCTCCAACTCAGCTCAATGATCAATTGTAGCTATTCTATTTGCAGAAGACAGCAGTGAACCAGGTGTTTTTTCTTTTGCAGACTAACACCTGGACTATCTTTCTCTGTCTCTGAATCCTGTTGTCGAAGTGTGTGAGTGTGTATGTGCGTGTGTGTGTGTGTGCGTGTGTGTGTGTGTGTGTGTGTGTGTGTGTGTGTGTGTGAGAGAGAGAGAGAGAGAGAGAGAGAGAGAGAGAGAGAGAGAGAGAGAGAGAGTCTGTGTGAATGACGCTGTGTGTGTGTGTGTGTGCGTGCACGCGTGTGTGCGTGTATTTGGCCATGAGTGTGTGTTTTTGTCCTGCAATCCTCAAAGTGCTTCAGATGGAAAACAAAGACATCGTATTTGTTCTTGGTCTCATCGGCACCTCCAAGCCAGCTTAAAGTGGTAGTTCGCTATTTTAGACATTAAGCCCTGTTTGTGTGACTTCTGGGGTGAAGTAGAGATGTTCTCATCACAATTTTGACATTTGGTGCTGAACGGAGCATTTGGGTATTCAAGACTGCAGCCCCCCCACCTTTAGATTGACTCCAATGAAGCACTCAAGCAATCGATCATAAAATGGCATTAAACTTTCGTTTGCAGAGACATGAAACTCACCGAGTGGTCAGAGGAGGGCAGCGATACGTTGGCTCGAAAATCACCGCGAAATACGCTTCCAGAGAAGATATATTCATTATTGTCCGTCTTCATTGATTGTATTGGTTTGACTAGTATTACTCCGCGCGACCGGAAATGGGGGTGCGTTTGTTTACGTTACTATCTATGGTTTGTATGCAAGCTGTAGTTTTTGTAGCCAGTCCCGCTCAAAGATAGCTGTTCTACCTCGCTCCTTGATGTCTACTTAAACAACACACTATCGCTACCTACTGGCTGGATGTCTACTGCTATTCAACGGCGTCTGGGGAAAAATAGGTCCGCCAAATGCTAAACAACAGTTAGAAGGCATATTTCGCTGCAATTTTCGGGTCAATTTATCGCTGTCTTCCACTGACCACACGGTGAGTTCCATGTCTTCTCAAACAAAAGTTTAATGCCATTTTATAATCGATTGCTTGAGTGCTCTATTGGAGTCAATGTAAAGGTGGGGGGGCTGCAGTCTTGGATACCCAAATGCTCCGTTCAGCACCAAATGTCAAAATTGTGATGAGAACATCTCTACTTCACCCCAGAAGTCACACAAACAGGGCTTAATGTCTAAAATAGCGAACTACCACTTTAAGCAGTAATCGATTGGAGTCATTCGAAACCTCAAGCGAGGCAGTATTTTTGCAGTTTTGTTTTTTGTTCCAGATTCACACCTGGAACATCTTTCTCTATCTGTGAGTGTAGTTGTTGAAGGGTGTGTGTGTGTGTGTGTGTGTGTGTGTGTGTGTGTGTGTGTGTGTGTGTGTGTGTTTACGTGTGTGAGAATGTGTTTGGCTAGGGGTGTGTGTGTGTGTGTGTGTGTGTTTGTGTGTTTACGTGTGTGAGAACGTGTTTGGCTAGGGGTGTGTGTGTGTGTTTGCGTCAGACGGTCATGGGACGTCTTTAGCTTGTTTTGGAGATTACTGTAGTACGCGTAGAGCACAATGTCTACTCTCTACCATCACCACAGCAGAAAGACGGACAGACAGGCAGGCAGGCAGGGAGCGAGGACTCTGGCTTGCTCACTCGCTGAAAAACAAACCTCTGCAACTACTCTCAACAGAGTGACCTCTGTGCGCACTCGAACACCAACACACACACACACACACACACACACACACACACACACACACACACACACACACACACACACACACACACACACACACACACACACACAGAAACAGAAACACACACACACACACAGAAATACACACACACACACACAGAAATACACACACACACAAACACACACACACACACAACCACACACACACACACACACACACACACACACACACACTCACACACACACACACACAGAAACACACACACACACACACACACACACACACAGACACACACACACAAACACACACACACACACACACACACACACACACACACACACACACACACACACACACACGCGCGCACACACACACAACCACACACGCACACGCACACGCACACACACACACACACAGACAAAGAGGATCTCTTCCTCTCGCCCACTCATTCTTCTTTACGCTGTTTCACTTTTTCAACATCCCACACAGCCTCACTCTACCTATTTTCTATCTCTCTATCTATCTTTCTCTATGGTCTGTTCTCTCTGTCTCTGT
>NC_085875.1:11853388-11855888 GCF_034702125.1 Engraulis encrasicolus
TCTTAATCTGTTACTGAAGGCTCTCGGTAATCTCATGGCAATGTTGTTATGATGTAGTTGAGTATTTTCAGCAAATAGTGAATAGGCCCGCCGGCGACCTCATCTGCACTAAGAGCCTACTGCTAATAAATCTATGGCAATGGGTTGATCAATAGCTATATATTATGGATAAACAGTGTTTCCCACAGAAATTTTGGAAACTATGGGGGCAGCCTGGGTTTATTTTGTCCGGGGGGGGGGGGGGGTGTAGTTCTCACGCGGGCCTTTTTTGGGGGGGGGGGGGGGCTGAGGGGCTGGGGGTGTTTGTATTCTTGCAGCGTAAATGCAAAACGGCAAAACAATGACTTCAGTATGACATTGGTGCATGGAGAAACTGTAGGCCTGGGCCTATATTTCAACCATTTATATTTTGAGAATTAAGGCTACATAAGATTTTACCCATGACTTGTATAATAGTAGTACATTGTCATTGTCAAAAAAATGCAGTACACTGAATAATTTCTGTTTACAACACACGGTTTCATTCGTCCCTCATGCAGGGGTCTGGGAAAACAATAATAGAACAAAATAGGAGCAGAGATAAGAATTTAAGAGCACTGTGAACACTGTTAACGCATAGACAAAAAGGGTCTTAGAGGGTAGGCTATGCCTTTTCCCCCACACATATCTGTAGGCGTACACATTCTTCATGAGGGGTGCTGGTCACAGGGCCAGTTTTTTCCAAATTCCTCCATTAAAAGGGCTGAACAACAACATATTACACATTTATATGTCTATATTCACATTCATTACACATTAATTTCTATATGCAGCCCGATGTCTCCTCTGCTGTGTCATGTCTGTCACCAAACTCATTACAACTGTAAAACAAAGCCTAGGGAGTGTTTGTAAACTCATCCCAACTGTCCCTTCTCTGAAGGTTTTTTTTATGTTGCTCCCAAACCCAAGTTAACTACAACAACTTGACTAGGCTTTTTGATCCCTGTCTTTCAAGCACTTGTGGTTCTCTCTCTAATAGCAGGGGTGCCCAACCTTTTTTTTAACCAAGATCTACTTTTGAAGTTGATGGTCTGCCGTGACCTACCAAGTCAAATTTAAGGATGTCAGTATGAAAATTTAAGACCACCATTTATTAATCACCATTATTATGAACAAAATGTTTTTAGTAGGCTACTATGGTCGTAACTTTTCAGTGTGTTTTTAAAGTGTGTTGAATAGCCTATCTTTACAAAGCAATGCAGCACTGATAGTATGCAGAGATAATTTCAGTCATACACAAGTCATAAACAACTGAATCAATTTCAAAATGATAAACATTTGGTATATAAAAGGCACATAGGCCCTATTTCTAAAATATGATGAAGCATTATCATGCCTTCAGTGGTATAGGCTACAAATTAAAAAGGGCTCAGAAATTCACCATTTGTTATGGGTAAATAGTAGGCTACTATGAGAGAGAGAGAGAGAGAGAGAGAGAGAGAGAGAGAGAGAGAGATGAGAGAGAGAGAGAGAGAGAGAGAGAGAGAGAGAGAGAGAGAGAGAGAGAGAGCAATGAGAGAACTCATTGGATTGGTTAACACCCCTGTTAAGAGTGACTTCTTCTATGAAGGTTTTTTTTTTTCAGCTCTCTGGGGCAGTAGCACAGCAAAGGCTTTCTATTGTGAGTTTGGCCAATCGTTTTGTCCACAACTGAAGCAAGAAACAGCACAAATTGAAGTGAATTCCATACATGTCAACAACAAACATTTCCTTTACACGCGGCAGGCGATGTAAACGCAGTTAGCGATGATGCATGCGACTAGCGATTTGGACGAAGATCCTCGCATATCGGCGTGTCATAACGCATCGTTGCGCACATGTTCTGTTACTCACCCGATGTTAGGCTACATGTGTGCACACATGAATCAACTGTAATACCCTTACGGTCACTTCCTAATGCTTTCCCCTGTTACCGTGGGACTACTTATCTAACCAATACAGAGTCTGTAGGATGTATTTACTCCAGGAGGAAAATGCGAAGGAAATTCAAAATCGTAATTCAAATCGGTTTTAACAAAAACGGATATCGTTAAAAAAAATAATTTAAAAAAAAAGTAAAAAAAAAAAAAAAAATTTTTTTTTTTTTTTTTTTTTTTACATTTTCGTAAACTATGGCGGCCAAATTTAAACTATGGCGGGCCGCCATAGTTTCCTCAATGTATGGGAAACACTGAATAATAATAATTGGGAAATAAATCAGGCCTACAGGTAAATGGATTGGCTCCTACACTTCTGTTTGATTTTATAGCCAACCTATAGATTAGCCTTCAATAATTAAAATGATTAAAGTGGCTTTCAATGGTTCTCCGACAGCACTGAATCAATCCCCCCTGTAAAAACTGTGTGTGCAGTGTAATGTATTCTGTATATTGCTGACCACAAGAATGTGATGTGCAGCACAACACTACTTTCAGCAGCCCTGTTATACAAGCCCAGTGTGCTGACAGTGGAATGCTTCAAA
>NC_085875.1:11865888-11873388 GCF_034702125.1 Engraulis encrasicolus
CTTGAGAGTATTAAACTGTGCTCCAGAGTGAGGATGAACATCCCATTGACTTTGAATGGGCCATAACACGTTCTGTTTTGAAATATTGTAGCATAATTACCACTGTTAATGGCAATGACTTTTATGTGTCCTTCATATCACTCCAAAGTTGGCGAGTAGGGTCATTGCATCACTGTATCAATGACAATGACACACTCAAAGAATATGATCCCTTATGGTTACCTTTACAGTACATGGTCCTGATGGACCTTGATTTTCAGTGTATGCTTAGAATTATTTAGATGAGCGAAATATTTCCCCTCAAGTAAACAGATACACAGATGTTAACATTTTCCTAAAGGAAGAGGCATACTATTACAGTTTTTCTCAATTGGTTTTGTACATTTCTCACAACAGAATAATGATTCTCAAAAGTCTTTGTTCAATTGTGACTTCCTGGTGTTACCTGTGCACATGGTCAAATCAGTTTCTCATTGTTTTCGGCATATAGCAAATGCTCTCGTCAACCATGCCATGGCTGTGTACAATTCTCAGTGATTTCGTACCTTATCAATTGCTTTTGTCATATCACTCCAAAAGCTTTGTCACTGAATGCATGAAACTATCTCATTCTTATCTGATCAATGTAACATAAAACTGAATTTACAACGTTTCCCATCCAATCTAAACAACATTTCGCTTCAGAAAAGATCCTCAAGAGTGTACTATTCAATTGACAACATGAGACATTGATTCGACTAGCTTGTCCATACACTATGACACAATGACTAACCATTCTGCTGGCGCTGATACGTTCACTGACACAAAAACTTGGGTTTTGAATGACAAATAAGGGTTTTGAGCAAGAGACTTGGTTTTGCAGGTTATCCACCGAGTTTTGCCATTTGTTAAAGCTGTTTTGAGAATGAATATTATGTTTTTCCAATTGCGAGAGAGATTCGAGAAATGTACAAAACCAATTGAGAAATACTGTAAAACCTCTGTTGGCAACACTAACCAGTGAATACTTATTCCACAAGTGACTACAACTGCAGTTTCCCTGAGGCCATGTAAAAGTACTTAGCATGCATTGTATGAAAAGGTGAATGGTGAAAAATCCAGTGAACAACTCTTTAAGAAAGCAAATCCAGATACTGGTTTGTACAGGCTGTAGATTTTGGATGTGTGTGTATTACAAAACCACCTGTTGCTTACCACATGGGGGCAGTATCTCACCCCGTATTCACCTCAGGACGTCGGTTGGAGTCATGTGCCGCGGCTCGGCTGCCCTGTTGATGCCTGTTTACATCTGCTGTGGGCTTTGGCTAAGCCCCCTTTAAGCCACGGCTGGACTCTGGCCCAGCACAGAAGGGAGGAAAAATGCGGGGACAGGTTTACAGGAGTAGGTATTCAAGCGTACACTAACCATACCCTATCCTCTCCTGCCGCCCAACATCTTAGTAATAGCCTACCGTTGGTACAAACAAATAGAAAAAATACATGTATGTAGGATAAATGCAACATGGAGAGTCAGATGTAACACGTTTGTAGTTGGTCCTGCACTCTTAAGTGTTAAATCAGCACACTGTTTACAGTCATAGGCATTCAATCTTACACTAACCATACCTGATCCTCTCCTGCTGTCCCACATCTTCAAAATAGATGAATAAGAGGCGCATCTTGTCACCAGGCTAGGCCCTCATGCCTACAGATGGTGCCTGTCAACTAAAGACTTTAAACTACAGTAGTGGCGTCCTGTTGTGAATTTTCATTCTTTTGAATTTTCGCTTGGGGCACCGTCTTACCCTAGAATTGCCTTCTGGTAATAGCCAGTACAAAACAAACAGAAAAAAAATGTGTAGGATTAATGCAACACGGAGAGTCAGATGTAACACTTTTGTCGTCGTTGATTCAGCACTATAAAATGTACTGTTTACCATTTCTTACACAACATAATTCATAACTTGTTGGCAGAGCTTATAGGTCTTCACTGTTCAGACAGAAGACTGGTCTGCCAGTGCCAAGCCAGGTGCAGAACAGCTTATGTGGATAGTTTTAGCAACACAGTTTAATGAAAGTGATTCATCACATTTACAGAACAGCAGATACTACACGTACTATATGGATGGATGGTTGAGGAGGAGTAACAGCACTGCAATGCAGCAACAGTTTGCAGCAGCACTGCAGAATGGCTTGCCATGTCTTCCAAAATATGCTCAGTAGAAGTAGCGTCACATTTTACCCTTCAGTACGATGAGGGTAGTGCAGTGGCTAACCACCGAAGTAAATGTCAGTCTGAGGATCTTACTGTTCATACACAGCACAGGCAAAACATTAATGACCCATTGAAGGAGTTGACATGTGGAGAATGGTTGGACAGTGCAATTCATTAACAGAGAGAGAGAGAGAGAGAGAGAGAGAGACAGAGACAGAGACAGAGAGAGAGAGAGAGAGAGAGAGAGAGAGAGAGACAGAGACAGAAACAGAGACAGAGACATGGTTGGACTGTGCAATTCATTAACAGAGAGAGAGCGAGAGCAGGAGAGAGGCAGAGAAAGAGAGAGAGGCAGAGAAAGAGAGACAGACAGAGACACACAGAGAGACACAGACAGAGACAGAGAGCACAACTCCACCACAACTGCACTGTATGTAAGTGTCCTTTGTACGTCACTTTGGATCAGTGTTTCTCAAACTTTTTCAGATCGAGGACCACTTTGTCCCCCCAAAAATGTTCAGGGACCACCAGTCAACTGAATTGACAGTTGACTGGTGCTAATTTTGATGCAGACCACTTACTACTTATTCACATTTACAAGCCTGATTTATTGTGGTGAAATGAGACAAATATTGTCTACTGCTAGCTTGTCTTGAGTAAAAAAAAGTAGAAATCCCCTCGCGGACCACCTGAGCTCTGTCGCGGACCACTAGTGGTCCCCGGACCACACTTTGAGAATCACTGTTTTGGATAAAAGCATCTGCTGAATGTAATGTACTCAATCATCCCTACATGTATCTCCATGGCTACATCACTCCTCCCCTGCAGACAGCAATGTCCATCGCTTTATTCACTTTATTTAGGCATTTCACTCAGGGGTATAATGGCATGGTACGCGGGGGTACGCAGTCCACCCACTTCTCCTGAAGTGAGATTTAAAAAAAATCTTCTGCCCATGTTTGAATACAAAAAGGAATGACCACAGAGCAGTATTGCAGGTGATTGACCAAACAGATGAAAACAGAGAAGCAATGACGGTAGATTAAGGACAATTGGGGGGTTTGACATCTGATGACGTTAAAAATCGCGTACCCCCACTTTAAAAATCCCCACTACACCACTGATTTCACTGCACTTTCACTTTCACTGCTATTTCATTTGCTCATGGTGTCTTTGTAACATCTGGGTATTGGCTGCACTGTGCAGTTCATTAATGAAAAGGTTAGAGTTTTAAAGAGGGAGCAGAGGAGGCAGTGGAGAGAGGGAGGGAGGAAATAATGAAAGAAAGAATGACTGATGGAGAAAAGGAGGGAGAAATTGAAAGTGTAGAATAAATTGTGCCCGGACGGAGCAACTTCACTCTTGGATGCCTCCCAGCAACCAGCCCAGGGGTGGATTTCTCTAAACCAAAATTGGTTACTACATTAGCTACTTTGTTGCTTTCAATGCATTTTCCCATTGGCAACTACTGAAGTTGCTAACAGGCTAACAACTTCCCTTTTGAGAAACTCACCCCAGCCCAGCCCAGCCAGCCCTGCCAGGCCTCCAGTAGTCAGCAGATTCAGCTCCTGCCTGCCTGCCTGGC
Source organism: Engraulis encrasicolus (assembly GCF_034702125.1). NCBI lineage: Eukaryota > Metazoa > Chordata > Actinopteri > Clupeiformes > Engraulidae > Engraulis > Engraulis encrasicolus. The sequence continues at coordinate 11,869,668 of NC_085875.1, forward strand.
CGGTTCATCCCGGGGAAACACATTATCATGATGAAGCATAATTACCCTGCTCTGACTGTGGAGAGCACGAGCACACGAACACACATATGCACACACACACACACACACACACACACACACACACACACACACACACACACACACACACACACACACACACACACACACATACACACACACACACACACACACACACACACACACACACACAAACACACATTCTCTCTCTCTCTCTCTCTCTCTCTCTCTCTCTCTCTCTCTCTCTCTCTCTCTCTCTCTCTCTCTCTCTCTCTCCCCTTCTCCCCATCCCGTGTCTTGTTGCTATCTTACTGCCTGCTTCTTATGATGTCTCAATTTGTAGTCTGCCAGCACACATACAGTGTCTCTTCTGCTGCACCCTTCACAACTCCCCTCTTGCATGGTGTGTGTGTGTGTGTGTGTGTGTGTGTGTGTGTGTGTGTGTGTGTGTGTGTGTGTGTGTGTGTGTGTGTGTGTGTGTGTGTGTGTGTGTGTGTGTGTGTGTGTGTGTGTGTGTGTGTGTGTTTGTGTGTGCGCGGGCGTGCGTGCGTGCGTGATTGCGTCTGTCTGTCTGTCTGTCTGTGAGGGGATGTGTGTGTTTTTGAGGGGATGTGTGTGCCTGCGTGTTTGTGAGAGTGTACGTGTGTGTCCGTGCATGTATGCATGTGTGTGCAATAATGTTTGTGTAGTATGCGTGTGCAATAATCATGTCTGTGTATTATGAGTGTTGGCAGTTCAGCTATGTCATCCTGAGCATAGGGAAGTGGTGTGTGTGTTGGAAGGCGATGTCATGTGATGCATACAAACCATGTGACCATAAGAGCTCCGTCTCTCACTGCTACACTTACCAAAGAGGCACAAGGTGTATTAAATAATCATGCACGCTCTATACATAAACCATACTGTAGCGTTCAAGCCTTGCTTCCAAACTCAAGTCTGGATTTATCCATTGACTGTGTTTGTCTTTGAATTTTATTCTACACAGTACCGACGAGAGAGCTTGCTGCGCTGTAAACCTGTTGTGTTAAAGCCATACTCTATATCTCGATGACCTCTTTCCAGGCCCCTGAGACTATGGCCAGTTTCTTCCTTTCTTCTTGTCACCATGACAACGTCAGTTTCAACTGCCACATTTAGGCCTACTATGCACATTTTACTGTTGCTTTTGTTTGTTTGTTTTCTCTTCAACCTAATTTTCATGGGAGTGAGAGAGTGGTGTATAAGCAGAGCAGCCGTGGCCCATGATGATATTATAATTACTTAATGTTTTATCTTAATGTTTAAATTTTCTTTGACTCTAAAATCTTTCTTGTTTCCTTTCTTTTTACTTTCATTTTTGTAAACCTCATTGAATGGCACCTGTGTATGAAATACAATAAATAAACTTGCCTTGCCTTGATTGTAAGTAATGAATTGATGAGATTGAGGTCCGCCCTGTGCACATACTGTATGTAGTATAGATCCATATTGCAGTGTGCTGGCTCTGGTTTGAAGAGTCCTAATGGTGATGAGGTCAGCATCCATGTAGTGCTTTATGCTGAAGTCAGAGAACAGGTCATGAGGAGAGGGGAAGAGATGGGATGAAGAGGGGATGGGGGTATGAGATGGGAAGAGATGGGATGAAGAGGGGATGGTGAGAGACTGGACGACAGGAAAAGAGGAGAGGATAGAAGGAAAGAGGTGAGCAGAAATAGGACAAAAGAGGAAGAGAAGCGAGGAGGATGGAGAAGAGAGAGAGGGAAAATATGAAACAGGGAAATGGAAGAGTGATGGGGGTGATTAAGAGGGGAGATAGCCAGACTGGAAGAAATGAAGAGAGAGAAGATGATAGAAGAAAAGGAGAGTAGAGCAGAAAGAGGGCAAAAGGGAAAATAAGAGAAAGAGGAGGATCGAGACGTAGAGATGGGAGGAGAGGGATGATATGAGACGGGAAGAGAAGTGATGAAGAGGGGGGGAGGAGAAGATGGGATGACAGGAGTGGAGGGCAGACAGAGGGCAACGAAGGAATAGAAGAGAGGAGGATGATGAGATGAAAGGAGAGGAGATGAGAAGGATGAGGGCAAGGAGAAGGAAGCGTGAGGGGAAATGGCAGAACAGAGGAGAGGATGGCAGAGAAGAAGAGGTTTTGAGTGGAGAAAAGAGAAGGAATAAAAGAGAGAGGGCGGGAGAGGAAACAAGGAGAGTAGGATAGAGGAAAGCAGAAGAGAAGGCAGGGGGGAGAGAGAGAAAGAGGCGGGTAGCGACGATGAGGGGGAATAAGACAAGAAAAACAGTGAAAGGAGATTGAGGAGGGTCAGCGAGTAGGAAAATAGAGGATGGAGGAATAGGGAGAGGGAAGTTGCGAAAGAGGAGAAGAGGAGAGGAAAGGGATGAAACAAGAGACGAGCAGCAAAGAGAGGGAAAAAGGAGAGGAAGATAGAGGACCTAAATGAGAAGGAGAGGAAAGAGAGGGAATGAGAGATGAGCAGAAAGAAGAGGAAAAGAGGAGAGAAGGATAGAGGAGATGAGAATAGAGGGGAAGACAGTAGAATACTGTAGAAAAGAGGAATGGGAGGAAACGAGAGATGAACAGAAAGGAGGGGGAAAAGATGAGAGGAGGATAGAGGGCTTAAATGGGAGGAGAGGAGCGGGGAAGCGAATATGGAGAGGGCTGATGCTGATTATAAATAGCTTCCTCCCTCATCCCGAACCACACAGATTGAGTTCCTGGGTATTTGGTTTCAGTGCCCCGCTGAATTGAGATGACTGATTGCTTCTTGCATGTGACACCTGCTGTTTTGTTTCTGTGTTTGCACAAATTCATATTGGCTGAATGTGTGTGTGTGTGTGTGTGTGTGTGTGTGTGTGTGTGTGTGTGTGTGTGTGTGTGTGTGTGTGTGTGTGTGTGTGTGTGTGTGTGTGTCTGTGTGTGTGTGTGTGTGTGTGTGTCTGTGTGTGTGTGTGTGTGTGTGTGTGTGCATGTGTGTGTGTGTGTGTGTGTCTGTGTGTGTGTGTGTGTGTGTGTGTGTGTGCATGTGTGTGTGTGTGTGTGTGTGTGTATGTGTGTGTGCGTGCGTGTGTGTGCGTGCCCTGCCTGTCCGTGGGTCAAAGACAACGTCTTTTGGGCTCAGACGTCAGGTAGCACAACGGAATCTAATGCCCATGAATTAATTACAGTTTTTTTCAATTGCTAACAAGCGCTTACCCATACTTTGGATACTTTTTCTAAACTCTTAACACAGACTACCACCTACCAAGCACAATTGGCCAAACAGTTCATTTTCTTCTCAAAAGCATACACTGTTAAATATACACAAAGAAATGCATTCATTGACTGCTAATTGTGTGAAAAAGGCATGTAATGTGTCAACTGTATGGCAATGGAAAGCCCTTGGTGTGCTAACTGTATTAAGAGTTTTGCAAATGTCACTGAGGTTTGGACAAAAGCTTGTTGGCAAATTGAAAAAAACTGTAATAGGCCTAATTGGTGGTTGATATGCTGCAATGAATATGCGTCATAGATTGTCCCAAAAAAATCAAAACAAACAAAAACAATATCCATACAATAGTAGCACTGGCTGTCGTTGCGCCGCCCTGATGTTTGTGACTTTGTCCCATCTGCCATCATGGCACTGACTGAACAACCTTTCTTAATTACCCTGTAAGGTCCCTCCCGGTTGTGTATATAGTATAGTAGTATGTGACTGTTGGTGTGGTTGTATGG
>NC_085875.1:11883388-11890888 GCF_034702125.1 Engraulis encrasicolus
TATCTTGAACCAACCAGAACACAGACTAAGTAGCATGAAATTGAAAATTGAGGGGTGTACCTGTAATACGTCCCATATCTGGACATGGGAAAAGAAAACTTTACAAAATGATTCAGACCACTTTAAAATATTATTTTTTACTACTCTGTTTTGTATGGAAGGGCAGTATGCACACTTACACACACACATACACATACACATACACACACACACACACACACACACACACACACACACACACACACACACACACACACACACACACACACACACACACACACACACACACACACACACACACACACACACACACACACATGCTACTGGAGTCGACACACAGTGAGTGAGTTGGAAATCACTGTGACAACAGTGTGTTAGCGCATTAGGCTAGTGGAATGTGTTTGTGAGGTGAACTTTGGCTGCTATGACTAAAGATGCCTTTCATCAGGCTTCACATTCCTCTACAGAATGAAAAATGATAGCTAAATAAGCTTTGTGTACACTATGCTTGTTTCCACTACTATTCATATTACTATTACCATTACCATTACTATTACTATTCCTTATGTAACCTGCAGTAGGGCCTACCAAATGAGTAGTTAATGAATGAATGATAAGTGGTATTGCCAATCATGTATTTTGGATGGTAGTGGGGCTGCTTCATGCATATCTTGACAAGATAATAGACAATGCGGTTACATAAATTATAGTCAGATATGCCTGTGACATGCAAGGCAGGAAATAGGTCAAACTTGTACCTTGCTTAGATAAGATAAGGACTGCAGGCATATCTTTATTGATTTTGGGGTAACTCTGTGGCAGATCATTTTGCAACATCAAAGGACATAAATCATGCAAATTAAATATGTTAAATATAACTTATGTATGTACATAAAAGCGGGAAAAGCCTTTGGCCTTTTATAGTGGTTCCTCCTAAACTACCCTCGAAGGGACATACTTCCAAGCCATACAGGACTTCTAGACACAAAATGGAAATTGATTAAGATTTAGAGGCCCATGCCATACATAATGTATGGAACAAAGTCTCAGTGGTGCTTTAATGAACAAATAGCCTCTCCTTTGCCGTCTTTGTCCCTACGTTTTCCTTCTCTCTCTCTCTATCTCTGTCTCTGTCTCTCTCTCTCTCTCTCTCTCTCTCTCTCTCTCTCTCTCTCTTTCTCTCTTTCTCTCTCTCTCTCTCTCTCCCTCTCTCTCTCTCGCTCTCTCTCTCTCACACACACACACACACACACACACACACACACACACACACACACACACACACACACACACACACACACACACACACACACACACACACACACACACACACCACACAAAAAACACACACAGACTTGGAAACACAGACTTGCTGTTCAGGATTGCCATGGGAACAGAGTAAGGAGTGGGAGGGGTTGAGGTGGGTTGGGTGGGGGCAAAGGGAGTTAGCCTCAGGGAAGTCAACAGGGGAGGGCAAAGGGGCCAGTTGTCCCAGGCCCAGGGAGAGAGGGGTGCCCATAATTGTTTGGTCATTACATGGTCTGTTTTGAGGAGGGGACCCTTTCATATGACTTTGCCCTGGCCCGGCCAAAGTTGTTAGCGGTCCTGGTTAGCCTAATCGTAGGAGATTATACTGATGCTGTAACAGTGGAGCCTGGGCATGGGCCAGTGCATTACAGTGCATGGACCTCTCAGTCAGTCCTCCTCACACACACACACACACACACACATACTGTACACACACACACACACACACACACACACACACACGCACACACACACACACACACACACACACACACACACACACACACACACACACACACAGAGAGACACACGCACACACACGCACGCACACAACACAGTGTGTGTGTGTTTTTGTGTGTGTGTGTGTGTGTGTGTGTGTGTGTGTGTGTGTGTGTGTGTGTGTGTGTGTGTGTGTGTGTGAGAGAGAGAGAGAGAGAGAGAGAGAGAGAGAGAGAGAGAGAGAGAGAGAGAGAGAGAGAGAGAGAGAGAGAGAGAGAGAGACGTATACAGATTTTACATTCTTGTACACAAGTGGATAAGCTGAAAATTCTTACTCAGACTGCGTCGAGGTTGTTTTCATCGTTACTTGAGTTTTGTTTGTGAGAGGTTGTTAGTTTGAGGTGTGTGAAAAAGTCAAGAATGGACTGAAAACAAATAAAAAGAAAACAAACTGTGAAAGTTTGACATGCTTGCTCGAGCATCAGGAGAAGGTGCGTATCGCCTGTAACTGGATATCTCAAAAAAAGCGAGTGCACAGGAACAGCAAGTGGAGAAGAGAGGAGTAAAAAAGAGCGAGATCAAACAGCTGAAAGAGAAGATTGACGGCTCTGTACCCGCTCAATTGACATCAGAAGCTGGAGAGTGACAGTAAGGGGATACCTGTTGAGGAACTCGACACACAGTGGTGCTGAGGAGCGGGATAATGAAGAGATTTCTCCCTCTCTCTGACAAACACTGGGAAGGAGTAATGACAACGGGACACTTGTCGAAGTAGTGAAACAGGAAGTGTGGGAAGAGACAACTAGACAAGACCTGACTGCGTGGGAAAAGAGTGAGATTTCTACCTATAAAATTGAATATTTTGCAACAGCTCTCTAACTTGGCGGATTTTTTTTGAGAACTTGTTGAACTGAAATAAATTCTACTTCTCTCCACAAGAGGAAACAGAGGAGCCTTATTTGTTCCTGTTAAACTGAAGGAACTGGAAAAGGGGATTATGATCTGATTGCTGGAAGATAAGAAGACAACGCAAACCATTAGGAAAAAGTTATGGGAGTCGTTACACCTGCCTGCCTGTGATACGAGGAAGGACAGAAAGGGGGGCGTAACTGGATACCTGTGGCCCAGTCTCTCTCTCTCTCTCTCTCTCTCTCTCTCTCTCTCTCTCTCTCTCTCTCTCTCCCTCTCTCTCCCTCTCTCTCTCTCTCTCTCCCAGGTGGAGAGGGAGGGGCAGGGTAAAAGTGAGTGATAATAGAAGGCGGGGCAAAGAGCCGGCGGCCTGCATTCCTGTTTGGGCTTGGGAGGTGTTGCGTTGCGTTGCGTTGCGTTGCGTCGCATTGCGAGAGACAGAAAGAGAGAGAGGTTGCCCCTGGAGTGGAGTCGTAAACTTTCGCACACACCGACTCTGACACACATGCTGTCAAACACTCACAACCAGGAGCACGCATGAAGTCAGACAGTGTTTGTCTGTGTGCCACGGTCAAGTGTGTGTGTGTGGGGAGGGGGTGCAAGGGGCAGGAAAAAATCACCACAGGAAGCCGAACAACTCAGTGACAGAGCTGCCTTTTACTTTATAGTGTGAATGCGTGTTTTTGTGTATGGTGTGTGAGAGTGTGTAAACGTGGCTTTGTGTGTGTATGTGTGTGTGTATGTGTGTGTGTGTGTGTGAGTCAGCTTTTAGGAAAATTACAGCGCACGCTTTTCCTGCTCAGTGGAGGTCTACAGGAGCTAACGTTTCTCGGAGGAAACTGTTTCCAGGACTTGAAGTGAACTCTTGTTACGCCACAGAGACACGTTGGGAGTTTTGGCCTCCGTCAGTGGAACTTTAAAGTGGAGCCGGAGATTTCTTTCTCTCTTTTTTTTCGTTCTCTCTTTTTGTCGCCTATTCCGCCCGTTGATTTACACGCTGCGGACAACATGTGGATTTACTGCCTATTTCTGGAACTGTAAGAAGGAAGGGAGAGAGGGGGAAAAAAACGTTGGACGTTGACGCTTAACAGACAGAGGAGTGTAACCTTTCAGCGGGATTTGTGGAGCTTCAACACATTTCCTTTCATTCATTCGTTTTTGTTGCTTTGTACTACACTCATTCATTTTCATTCGTTTTGTTCGCAAAGTCTGCAAGGAGTCTGAACGCTGTTCTGTTCTGGAGTACCATGCAATGCATTTCTCAGCGGGCACGTCCAGTGGGATAGAGTGGCCTATTGTGGGGGCAGAATAATTACAGGCCTCCAGCCGCAGCAGCAGCAGCAGAGGGGCTAGAGGAGTAAGAGGAGAGGCTGTTGGAGGAGGAGGTGGTGAGGAGGTGAAGTGGTGGAGGTGAGGGGACAGAAGCCGAGGCTAGGGGGGGAGGAGGAGGTGGTGTTGAGTAGAGGAAGGACTGGCAGTAGCAGCAGTGGTAGTGCTAGTTGTGAGGAGGGGGATTGGGCCACATTGAGGAGCCAGAGAAGTAAGAGGAGCCAGAGGAAAGGCCCAGGCTGTAGCAGGGGAAGTGGTGAGGTGAGGTGAGGTGGGTAAGTGGAGACAGGCCTGGCAGCAGTTAGTGATAGCAGCGTAGTGGTTGGTGGTGGTGAGGAGGGGGTGTTGGGTGGGGGTGTTTTTCACTGCTCTTTGTCCCTCACAAGAGCCGTTTGTTTCCTGGGAAACTGGAACACACGTACACAGGTGAGAGAGAGAGGTAGAGAGAGGTATAGTCTGTCTGATAGGCATACGAAGGGCGAGAGACATTAGTGTAGTGTTCAAGGAGGAGAGTGGGAGAGAGACAGAGATACAGTAGAGAGAGGGATATTAAACAGATAGGGTAGTGTATACAGAGAAAGGACATTAGATAGAGGCAGAGAGCACAGAGAGGAAGTTAGAGAGAGAGAGAGAGAGAGAGAGAGAGAGAGAGAGAGAGAGAGAGAGAGAGAGAGAGAGAGAGAGAGAGAGAGTAATGGAGAGAAAGGGCACTTAAAAGAGAGGGAGACCTAAGGGGGTAATTGAGAGATGTGGTCAGCCCTGTAACTGCCCAGTGGCACACACACATATACACACAACACACACACACACACACACACACACACACACACACACACACACACACACACACACACACACACACACACACACACACACACACACATACACACAACACACACAACTAGTGGTGCCATCAGTGAACTGGATTTATTATCCAAACTGGATTACAGTAAACGGTTTAAACTTTTAAGGGGGGGAAGCAATTTTATGAAAACATGGAGAACGTAAACAACAGCAGCAATGGCAGCTTGGACAGCTTGGGTAGGCATCCCCCCAGCTCCATGCTCAACAAGTTCTCCACCATCTTTGTGCGGGACAAGCCGCCAGACGCGGAAGGCTCTACGGAAGTGCCGATCTTGACGTCCTACAGGCCGCTCTCAGAGGACGAGATCAATATCAGGCCCGGCGATCTCGAAAGACTCAGAGAGTTCGGGAGCTGGCACAACTTGCACAGCAGCTTGCACAGCAGCCGTGTCAATGGACTGCAGCCGAGTGGCTTTGAGGTCAAGAAGCGCGTTGAATCATGGGAAACCGAGTCCAGGGATCCGATGTCCCCCATAGAGGAGAGTTCAAAGGAGCGCACCCCCAGCATGAGAAAACACAGGGCCTCCTCTACTTCCTCACGGGAAGCCGACCTGGTCGAGGTGACCATGGTGGAGGTCTACAGCGACACCGAACCAGAGGACGAGGAGACGGGCTTCCCCCTCCACCAATTAAAAGAAACCAGTGGCCCTATCGACCAATCACAAGAGTTGGACAGCCCTCTCGACATGTCCAAAGAGCCCTCTGATCAACAGGAGCCCAGCCTCTTCCCTCGCTGGTCATCCCCCTCCTCCTCCCGCTTCTCCTCGTCAGCGGCCGAGGAGCCTGTAAATGATAAATCAGATCAGGCGCAGGAGACTGACAGCTGCAGGGATGATGCGATTGAGCCCCCGTCCAAGTCTGAGCAGCAGTGTCCCGTGCCGAATGTCGTCAGAGCAGGCGAGAGCTCCCTGGAGCGGTCACTCGGAGACAGCTCTGCCTTGTGGAGGGCGAGGTCCTGCCGAGACGTCTCTTCGGCCGAGTCCCTCGCACAAGAGCAGCTGTTTCAAGCCTCCGCGCGCTGGCGTAGCCGCAGCTACCAAAGCAGCAGCAGCAGCAGCAGCAGTCCCAGGCGGGTCGAGGACAAGCCTCCTACTTCCCCAAGCACAGAGGATACTAAGGAGGAGGATGCAGATGAGGACGACATGGGTTCGGAAATGTCAGCAGCGAGAGCCCGGCGGCGGCGACAGGAGGTCAACAAAGCCGCCGAACTGAAGCAGAGGCAGGCGACGGCGCATCTGGAAGCTTCCGACGGCGACCCGCTCCTGATTCTCTCGGCCACATCGGCTAAAGTCTCCCTGTCGAACAGACACAAGGCGTTCTCTTCTTCCTCGACATCCTTAGCTGCTTTCCTTAACTCTTCCAGCGCGACTGGAGATGGCGCTGGGGGGAAGGAGCCGCCGGAGTGGAGGAGGGTCGGAGGAGGAGGCGGAGCGGAGATGGCTCCGGAGCAGGGCCTCCCTGGCACCGGCTCGACCCCGGGCCAGCCCGACTCGGCTGACGGCCAGCCAGACAGCAGGAGCAGCATCATCCTCAGCGGTGGCCAGGACACAAAGGGCCTTTCAGAGCACTCACAGGGAGAGGGATGGTCAACAGCTGACATCCAGCCAAGTGCCACCTCTCCTGCCACCTCCCCCTCCTCCCCCTCCTACTCCTCCTCCTCATCAGTCCCTCCCTCCCGTTCTGCATCCTTCTCTCCGCTCTCGTCTGGAGGGGAGAAGAACTTCCAGTTGCCGGCGCTGTTCAGCGGTCTGCGCGTGCTGAAGAAGGGAGCGGTGGGCGAGGAGCGCGAGACCCTCTCCGAGATCCGGCAACGCGACGGCGACCGGGCTCTGCTCAGCCTCAAGCAGCACGTCAACAAGGCCAAGCTCCTCCCCTCCGCCGAGCATCTCGCCGCCAGCAGCATCAGCATCGTCACGCGGACCGCGTCCACCTCCGCGTCAGCAGCATCCGCCGCCAAGTGGAGGTTGTCTGACCCTGGAGGAGTAGGGGTAGTGGACAACACCGTGTGGCTGAACGAGCAGTCAGTCGATCCAGAGGGCAAAGCAGACGAACTGGTTGGCGGTGAGTCTCCTGGTTACCCTGGCACCACACTGTCATCACAACACCCAGAGGCTGAAGACGGAGGACTCAAGGAGGGCACAGCAGAGGAGAACGCTTCTGCTGCTGGTGCTGCTGGTGGTGTTGGGACAGCACCAGAAGACACTGCTGCTGCGACTGCCGGCTCTACCGGCAGTAGTGCCAAGACCTCAGAGACGGCTTTCAGCCTCGAAGCCTTCAGGTCCTTCTTCACCCCCAGGGCTGCCAAGAAAGATGGAGACGGAGAGCCCTCGGTGGATGTAGAGGCCGTCCGGAGGAAGAGGAGGTCCGAGAAGGAGCTGCTCAAGTCCATCTTCGAGAGGGCCTCCAAAAGTCCAGGAAGCGACGCCAAGACCGCGGATCCTAAAGTATGTACTGTACGTACGTCTCAGATGCTTTCAATCAAAGAAAATCTAGAATTTGATCGTTTGAATTTCTTTCTTGCCTATCAATCAATCTTGGATCTTTTTTTTGTGATTTGACTGCACACACACACACACACACACACACACACACACACACACACATAGGTGTGTATGTACACACAAACGCACGCACACACACACACACACACCC
>NC_085875.1:11895888-11915888 GCF_034702125.1 Engraulis encrasicolus
ACATATTTTGTAATACAAAGCCAACTGAAGTCAGCCAGGGCTTCTGAATTTTTTGAAAAAAAATACTCCTGAATCAGGAAAATTCAGGGGCACAGAGATCTCATTGTACCACTGAGGTGCGGGGTAGATGTTTTCTGACTTGCGATTATGAGGAGCAGCTGGAATTGATAATTGGGCTTGCAACTCCAGCTCCTTTGAAATAATTTGTGAGCTTTAAAAGTTTATATTGCAGAATTGGTAATCAAAATCATTCACAAAGTCTATAGGTTTGTATTTGTCGAAAAAATATGCGAAAACAAACAATAAGGGGTCTTCTCGAAGATTTTCTACGTTTTTTACACCATGTCTGGTCTTCTCCAAAAGACTCACCCTATTTGCAAACCGCATTGGTACAGTTAAGTACCAGATTTCATCTTTCAAAGAGTTTGATGAAGCCAAATATGGTTTTTTTTTCAAGCGGCTCACAGGTCCTATTGGCACCACTGCCGATTGCGTGGCCTACGTACGTACACACTATAGTGAGAATCTGCCTAAAAACAAGATGGAGTGCAATATTCCACATGAAGCAGTGGAAGGATTAGCTAAGTTAACATTGGACCTGATGTGTGAGCATGTTTCCATGCTATAATTTTCGTGGGCTGCTGGTCAGATGATTCCTCTTGAAGGGCAACTCCTGCCAATTTCAATGTGCTGTTGTATTGCTCACGCTACCCTTGACTTGTCAGTACCCGGTGACGCCACAGTTTTTGGCCCAGGCCTTTCCAAGATATGAGCTATTCTAATGGGGGCAACTTTTGTTTACATTTAAAATGAATGAGCATAGGCCTACTCCAAATATTTTCCCCAAAAGGCATCCCTGTTTGCTAGCTGTCTGCTGATGTTGCATAACCTCTTGGATGTTTTTGGGAATAAATAAAAATGTTTTTTTGAAATGTAAACAAAAGTTGCCCCCATTAGAATAGCTCATATCTCGGAAAGGGCTGAGCCAAAAAATGCGGCGTCACCGGGTACGGACAAGTTAAGGGTAGCGTGAGCAATACAACAGCACATTGAATTTGGCAGGAGTTGCCCTTTAACCCATTTACCACCTTTATAAACCCCAGCCAACGATTTTAACTGTACTAAGCCCCAAAATAGTGGCATACCCCTTTAACCCATTTGGCTCAGCCCGATGCACACCTGGTGCCAGATTAAGTCGTTTAAAAAATGGGTTTGCGCAAACTTTAGACGTGAGAGAATAAACACGTTTTATCATCATGTCACCTTTTGGCAGTTGATGATGATTTACAAAAGGCAAGTATGTAACACTGTGTATGTGAGCCCATTTGCACATGGACACTGAAATCAGGTTTGGCAAATCTGTTCCAAGGGAGAAAGTTTTCCATTGGTTAAGCGGCAGTGACCATGCCTTGGGCCAAATTGCTCAAATAGGCCATGATCTACATTGAATTATTTGAAAGGCCCTTATGTGTGTGTGTGTGTGTGTGTGTGTGTGCTTGCATGCGTGCGTGCATGTGTGTGATTGTGCGTGCGTGCATGCATGCGATGTGCGTTCGTGCGTGCATATGTGTGGATGTGTGTGCATGTGTAGAGCATGTGCCTGAATATGTCGAGAGAGAGAGAGAGAGAGAGAGAGAGAGAGAGAGAGAGAGAGAGAGAGAGAGAGAGAGAGAGAGAGAGAGAGAGAGAGAGAGAAACAGAGAGAAGGCTACACATGCTTCATATTTAATTCAATTGAACTTTCTCCCAACTTCACCATTCCAGAGCATCAAGCTGCCCTGCTCCAGCTGAAGAGGGAGTGCAAAGAGGAGGTGGAGAAGCTACAAGTAAGTGCTGCAACCTCTTGCCACCCATTAACACTGCTGGCAACCCTTCGCTGAACCTAGACGCAAACAAACTGGATTGAGAAAGTGAAAATCCTGCCAGATATTCCTTCTTATGCCTGTGCTGCTAACACAGGTGATTGAAATAATTAGCTCATTAACCTGGCTGAAGAGACTGTGGTGATTAGGATCAGCTGGTCCATTGAATTGGCTGGCGCAAATATGTGGCAGGGCTGTAAGGTGCCGTTTCCACGTAGCTGGATATTTTTATATGTGGATATTTTTTTCTCCTGCTTGTATTGGTTTTGCATTGGTTTTGGCCTTCCGTTTCCACGTAGCAGATATTTAAAAATCCAGGTGCAGGAGAAAAAAATAGCAGGAGAAAAAAATATCCTGCTACGTGGAAACAGCACCTAAGTTTCTGACGCCAGGGTGACTGAACCCCCACACTGACACCAACAGCCTCTGCCTATTTCTCACAACTGGAACTGCCTGCAGTTACCACAAAATCCCACTAGATGTCAGGAGAGTAAGTGAAATCCATGACTCGACCGTGATAACCGACTGCACAGTAATTCACCACCTGTGTGCCGTGACTCTGCACACTTTAGTTTGGTTTTGCTCCAGTTGCTTCATATCTGTTGATGATGGGCTTGCCTGCCTCAGCTCTGTTCCTTGTCCGGGCCTTTTCCGCTCTGGCCTGGCCTTAAATAAACCACGGCTGGAGGTGTTTATATGCACCTCCATCGCCGGAGGTCAACTAATGGAACTTGGACGCGGCGGAGGCTTCATCAATGTTCGTCACTTACCGCAAACGGGATTACTCCAAAGGCCAGATTCTGGCTTGATGTGGTGGTGGTGGGGGGGGTCAGGGGGGTTTCATTCTTTTCTGGGCTATAGCTGTTAGCTCTTTGTAAACGCTAGAAAGGCGATTGTGGGTGTTTTGTTTTGTTTTGCTTTTCTGTGTGTAAAGGCGGCTTCTGCTGCCAACAGGTGGAGACAACAGAGGAGACAAAAGGGTCAGTTTCCCCAGGCCCAGTTACATGAATTGGGTCCCTGTTACATTGTGTTTATTGAGTTGTGGGACCTTTCAGATGACTTTGTCCCCGGCCTGGAAGAAGCTGTCATGGGCCCTGACTCAGCCTGAATTCTAACCCAAAGGCACCAAGGGGCTGCCATGCTACCCCACTAGAGGATATTTAACTTTGAGGAGTACCATCAGAAATATGTGATTAGAATTTTGCCCAAATTTTGAGTTCTCATTATGATGTCATAAGGACTTTGCAAGATTTTTAACACAGACTTCTATGGGAGTTGTAGAGTGTTCAAGTAAAATTCTAGAAGAACCTCTAGAAATTCCTTACTCCTCAAAGGGTTAAAACCGCAACATATCCTCCCGCCAGTTCTACCTGCTCTGGCCAGAGAGATATTGCATTTCATTGTTTCGGAAGGCACATAATCTTCACGGAGGCAGAAATGGCAGACTGACTCTAGCAAAGAGAGAGCAAAATGTGCTGCTTATATCAGTATGTGTGTATGCGTGTCTGTTTGTGTTTGTTTGTGTGCGTGTGGGTGCGTAGTTGGGCGTGCCTGTGTGTGTGCATGCACAGGTAGCAAAGATAGAGAGTGAGAAGTGTTTTTAGGAGAGAGATGGACTGGGAGTCTAGTGTGTGTGCGTGCCTGCCTGCCTGCCTGCCTGCTGCCTGCCTGCCTGCCTGCCTGCCTGCCTGCCTGCCTGCCTGCCTGCCTGCCTGCTGCCTGCCTGCCTGCATGTGTGCATGCGTTTGCGTGCGTGTGTGTGTGTCTATGTGTGTCTGTGTGTGCGAGCGTCAGTGTGTGTGTGTGTGTGCGTGAGTGTTTGTGTGTGCGAGTGTCAGTGTGTGTGTGTGCGTGTGTGCGTGAGTGTTTGTGTGTGTGTGTGTGTGTGCAAGAGACAGAAAGACAGACAGAAAATGTGTCTGTGTGTGCCTGGTGTGCTGTACATGAGATAGAGAGAGAGAGAGAGACAGAGAGAGACAGAGAGAGAGACAGAGACAGAGAGATACAGAAAGGAAGTCTGGAAGATGTTTAGAGATAACGGGAGGTTTTTCAGCAGCTCTTTTGAATAATGCATGGGGACTGAGTCTACAATGCTGTAGGACAGCCATGCACTTCATACACTTAAAACAAATATCACAAAATAAATAGAGATAATGGCCTTTACATGACAACCTTTCACCTATGTTCATTACTATGGGCAAAGAAAATATTAGTTGCTTCCTACGGACACAGGGTGCTTCCTGCTATGAACATGATATTCCCTAAATATATCCTGCTCTCTCTGTCTCTGTCTCTGTCTCTCTGTCTCTCTATCTGTCTGTCTGTCGGTCTGTTTCTCTCTCTCTCTTTCTCTCTCTTTTGCTCTCTCTCCCTGCCTCTTTGTCTGTCTGTCTGTCTGTCTGTCTCTCGCTCTCTCTCTCTTTCTCTCTGTCTCTCTGGGATGCCATTATGCCGGAGAGTAGATTTCACATTGTGATTAATATTTTCCCACCCAAGTGTTCTTATGCCATAGACCTTGTATGCTTTAGTGTAACGTAAGTCATGTTAACCTGATATTGTTTGCTTTTACAATTACTGTAAGTTACGATTGTTATCCTAGTTCCATCCAGTGGGTTGTGCTGCCAATTTTGTACAGTGGTGCTCCTATGGGTCAGCAGCCCAATCATGAGGCTGGTTGAGAGACTGAGACATTTAAATGGCTTTTTGATTGCGATTTCTTGGAGGAAATAGGCTACTATTTCAAAATGAATTTGAACAGGTTTTTGTAACGGAAAAGAGAGAGGGGATGAGTTGCGTCCGTGGGGTAATTGTGTAAAACCTTCAAGTGCTCATCGGTTTCCATAGTTGCAAACTTGAAGTAGAGAGAGGGTCAGAGGCACTCTGAAGTCCGTGTTAAAAGTCATTTATTATTATTACATGGACACCATTGATAGCCAACACGTTTCAGTCACGTGCAACCTTCTTCAAGGCTAATGAATTAGCCCTGAAGAAGTCGCACACGACCGAAATGCGTCGGCTATCTACTATGATGTCCATGTAATAATAATAAAGGACTTTTAACACGGACCCTCTCTCTCTACTTCAGGTTTTTGTAATGCTTTTAGAAGGTTTCAGACTAGAAATCTGCATATGGGGATATGGGGTTTGTAGCGTCATGTCTCCCTGCTGGTGCCTTGGCGACTAACTGATTTGGTCCACAAATGCCTCTTTTCCACTGCCGGTTTTCCGATAGGCCTACAGCTCGACACAGTATGACTGTGCCGCCACATTTTGCTTTACAGTTGAGTTGTGTCATGCCTATTCAAAAAGCAAAAAGTTGCAGCCAAGTCGTGCTTTGTCGGGCTGTTAGGCCTACCAGAAAACCAGCAGTGGAAAAGAGGCATAAGACATTCACACAGAGCGTGTAAAAGAGATACAGTGGCATCATGGGTACAGCAGCCAAGGGCAGACGAGTACAGAGTACCATGGGTAGAGCAGACAAGTGCCGATGGAGACTCATTGGGGTTCAAAATGCAGTCTACATGTGACCATCTCCACGTCTCTATCTCTCTTTAGACCTGTCAAAAGGCATAAAAAGCCCAACATATATATATGAAATATAGAGATGTGAGAAGGAGCAGGTCTTCAAATCATGCAGGCCAGCGTCCAGTGACTCCTCCGTGACACAGGAGACAAGCAGTGAAGTCAGCCTACAGCAGTGTTTCTCAAAGTGGGGCGGAAGCCCCCCTAGGGGGGCGCGGAGGTATTGGAGGGGAGGCGCGTTAAGTCAGAAGGTTTTTCCTTTTTTAATACTTTTCTGCCTTGCCATTAAGTCAACACATTCACTTTACAATCACAATACAGTCATTAATTTATTCACTAATATTTAGAGAACATCATAGGCCATATACGCGTATATTAGGCTCTAATAAACTTTACGAAAGCCTATTTATTTGTATTTTCGTAACCATTTTGCTCAAGGGAGGCGCAGACAGACACCCTTCGTCTGAAGGGGGGAATGGCACGAAAAGTTTGAGAAACATTGGCCTACAGTATGTCTGAGCCTGAGCCTGGTCTGGAAGCTGAGCTGTGGGATACAGTAGATCCTCTGGAGGATGATTGGCTCCAGATGTGACCACCTCTGTACTGTACCTACTGCCAGCTCCTCATGGGAAATTAGATCGCCACTTACAAGCTGGACATGTCCGCTTGATTTCATTTTATTCTAGAGACTTGTGTACTGTAGGGCTTCTGTCTTCTCTTGTGTCTTTCTTTCTTTCTTTCTTTCTTTCTTTCTTTCTTTCTTTCTTTCTTTCTTTCTTTTTGTCTTTCCTTTTTTGCTTGTAAGCTTGCTTTTTGCATGTCTTCTATTTTGTTTTTGTCCGTTATGCACATTGTGTGTGTGTGTGTGTGTGTGTGTGTGTGTGTGTGTGTGTGTGTGCGTGTGCGTGTGTGCGTGTGAACGTGCGTGTGTACGTGCGTGTGCGTGTGTGTATGCATGTTGTGTGTATCAGCATGTTTACGGGTGTATCTTTCGTGACCTCTGTGTGATCGCTGCCTGTTGATATCAGCATTAAGCCCCTGTTTATTCACCCAAGCTGTGAGTTGCCAAGGGCGCCGCTTTGCAGACAGGTATTCCAATAGTTTCATGTCTCATGTCTCCATCTAACAGAATGCCAAATGGAGATTTTTTTGTTAGTTTTTGTAAGATTTCTCTTTCACCTGTCTGCACCCTCATCAGAGAGAGGTCGTAACATACACCAGCCGCCAAAGCCCAAAGCCCCCTCTTTCTTCATCCCTTCATTCCTTTATGTCATGCAGGGTTTGTTTTTAGTTCAAATCAGGCTGGACATCGCAGAGATTTTGCGTGGGTGAGAGGGTTCTGACTAGTCTGGTCATACCATACTCTTGCACTAATTTCACCCACACAGAGGGTCTGGAATGGCCGAATTGAGAAACGATTACTGGCCAGAGGGGTGAATTTCAAATGTGCGTCTCATTTTTTTTGACTGCATCCCATGCAAGAGAAGGGCAGCCTAATTTCTGAGGGCGAGTGAGAATTATCCCTTCATAATTGAGAGTTTTGTAACGATTTACGGCATTCATATTTCTGTAACACTGTCTTGGACAGGGGGCTCAATTACCCACAGCACCCTCAGTAATGCGAACTTTGGTCCGAGAATTAGCCTTCAGAGCTAGGCCAGGGGTAGGCACTTATTTTGGTCCAGGGGCCACATTGGTTTTCAAATATTGCCTGAAGGGCCGGATGTAACGGGCAGCTTACTGGTGTTGATAATATAAATATTATATGCTGGCATAATTTGTTCACTATGAAATGGCACAGCGGGCCGCATGTGGCCCCCAGGCCTGAGTTTGCCCACGTCTGGTCTTGGCCAAGGCCTGCTACCATTGTGTATTTTTTTGAAAAAACGTTTGCACACTCCTTTGGATTTTTTGACCGAGAGGTCGAAACGTCATTGCCAGTGAATGAATGAATAAAAAGAAGAAAAAATAACTTAAAGAAGAAAAAATCCAGAGGAGTATGCGAACCTTTTTTCAAAAATACGTAATCTTTTTGTTCAGCACCAGGGATTGTGCACAAGTAACTCTCTACAACTGCTACCATTGTGATCCAGTCACCTCTTGACCTGAAGTGGCTTCAAGGTGTTTGTACCTTTAGTACAGCTTTTCTAAGGAGGTGATTGGACCCCATGGTCTGGCTGCCTTACCAGTAGTTACAGCACAGAGTCTTGGGAATATAAAGACCTTTGACGTCCTTAAGCTTTCGGTGTGAGATTTGGTTGAGTTACATACTTTGCTGCATGTGACCCTGGATTAGAGTTGGCTGTGTATTGAGGTATTATACCTGTAAATGGGAAATACCACTGCACCACTGTACTAGTATTTCAAACCTTTTGCGTGGCGAATGTGATGGCAGATACATGGCCTGTACAGCATACACGTTTCCTGTTGGGGTTGTGTTGTCTGACTCACGCTTATTTCTGTCTCCTTTCCAGTGTTTGCTAGTTCTGTGAGAAATCTGAAAGTACATTCCCATGGACTGTTGATTTGAGGGAAAAATGTCAAACGTTAATCATGGTTTTTTTTTTTCCCAATGTGCATGCCACATTATAGTAGGCCTAGTAAAAATCCATTTTGGCTGTTTTGAATACATGTACATAAATCAAATCAACACTACTAAAGTACAGTTTAATTGCAATTACATGTAATGAACTATAACATTGATTTATGGAATTTCATCAAAATATGAAAGAAATTTATTTTTTCCCAAGAAAAAGCTGTAGTGAATTTGTTTGGAAGAAGTTTTTTTTCAGTTATGACCAATATTATTGGTTCAACATTATTAATCTCTGTAAGGCCACACCAATTTAATTTGTTGGTTCTCGGATTTTTTCAGGAAAAAGTTGAAGCGAGAGGGCGAAAAAAAAAAAAAAAATAGTCGTGTGGTTATACCACCTGTATATCAGCCTCACATGGACCTCCAAAGGAAGGTGCAAGACAGGCAAACACCTGGACATGGAGAAGGACAGTGTAGAAGGGAATTAAGGCAGCCAAATAGACCAGGCACAAAATTAGCTCACAGGGCAATTATTATATTAATCTGGTTTGAATAAACTGAGATGATTCAACAGTTGAATAGTTGTTGTTTTTCTTTTTTAAAACTGCTATCCCACTCCACTAATTCCACTAAGAGCAATACTGTGTTTCACCGCTGCTACTGCTAACCCACAGGGGCTTCAACTTGCCATTGCATGTTTGTCTGTAAATGTTTGAATGTAACATGCTTCCTGATTCGCTAGTCGTAATCGGCATGTTGAAAGGAGTGGTTTTATTGGTTCTATACGTCACATGACCTCCAACTACTAAAGAGACACCTCCCCGTTCATGAAAACATGCAGTCTTGGGTTTTTTTAGCGATTTCATTTTTTGGGGTATTGAAACTGGTTTTTTTTTTTTTTCCATTTTGTTACAAAATACAAGAGGCGAATCCGAGAACCAACAAATTAAATTGGTGTGGCCTCAAGAGTCTGCGTGTAACAGTCTGAGTGATGATAGCCCTGTTGACATGATTTGAAGTCTCTTGAGCGTGTGTGCAAGATGTGAGTTTGCCATAAACCAGAAAGGAAGGTGCCAATTTTTGATTGTGGCCTGAGAAGTAACTTCTCTGTCTTTTCCTCATCTCTCTCATTTCCTGCCTTCCCAAAACCCAGTTTTTGTAGACATTTAGGTTGTTGTAACAACTTGTACTTGCAATGTTGTACTTACACCATGACTATATTTCTACTTTTACTTTGGTAACCTCTGATGTATGAATGTAATTATGTACGTATGCATCCATATGTACATATGTATAGACTGTATGTATTAAATGTATTGTATGTACATATGTACTATACATATGTGCTTATCTACTGTCTGGACTGAAAAGCACACAAAAACAAACTAAAATATATTTTTTTTTTTCCTCCGCCGCTCCTCCCCACCTCCAGGCTGACTTCGAGCTGCAGATCTTCCAGGTGCGTGGTGAGAATGCGGTCCAGGTGTCTCGGCTCGAGACGGCCATCACCAAGATGCAGCGCGACCGCGCCTACAGCCCCGGACACCTGTATGGCAGCCTCCGCGACGCAGCCACCTCCACCGAGGACGAGAACACGGTAAAAATACCACTGTTATTATGACTCTTAAAGAGATGAAATCAAGTCAAGTCAGCTTTTATGGTCAGTTTCTTCATATGCACAGGTCATACAACGAAATTGAAATTACATTTCTCCCTCTATACTATGACAGGACATAGACATACACAGGACTGGCATTTACAGACTGACATAAAGTGCAAAAAAGAACTCCATTTCATGGAGCATTTGGTCCCACTCAGAAATAGCGTTAAATTTCACTCTTTGGTCAGTTTAACATTTTCAGTTCCACTCAGTATTTTGTACATTTTAACACTGGAATGTGAAAAAAGATGAACACTGTTGGTACCTGGAGCAGAGTAGGTGGGTAGTCATCTTGCTCTACTGTAGAGTTGAAATTAGACTGGCCATAATTTTTACATTAACTTTTGGCTCCAGAGTAATTTGACTCTTCGCAGTGTTGTAAGCACTCTATCTGGAGTCATATACTATAAGTTTACTTTAGTTATATTAACATCCCATATTTTCCTTGTACACCAGGCGCCTCGCACCACACGCAATGTCTGCGTCCAGACCGACCGCGAGACCTTCATCAAGACGCCCGACGGAGAGGCACCGGCGAACGGTCGGCCCGCCTCCAGCCCCATGCCTAAGAGACTCAACCCAGACACGCTCCGGAGGGCGGAGCAGGGTCCAGGAGGTCCGGGGGGTCCCTCTGCACCCCCACCTCCACCCCCACCCCCACCTCCTCCTCCACCCCTGCCAGGGTCATCAGGAGGACCCTTCATGCCTCCCCCACCACCACCTCCTTTACCAGGGATGGGTGCCGGCGGCCCCCTGCCACCCCCACCTCCACCTCCTCTGCCTGGGATGGCTGGGCCTGGTGGACCTCCACCCCCGCCACCCTTGCCTGGTGTAGGCGGGCCACCTCCTCCTCCACCTCCTCCAGGGTGTGGTCCTCCTCCTCCTCCCCCCATGCCGGGCTTCGGTGGCCCTCCTGCGCCTCCTCCGCCCTCCCTGGGCTCCTTCGGCCAGTTACGGCAGGCGCCGCCCCGCAAGCCCGCCGTGGAGCCAGCCTGCCCCATGAAGTCCCTCTATTGGACTCGCATACAGATCCAGGACACCAAGTGAGTCACACACCACACCACACAGGACGGACACACACACACACACACACACACACACACACACACACACACACACACACACACACACACACACACACACACACACACACACACACACACACACACACACACACACACTAGGACCTTGTCCCATGCAGATCCATGACACTAAGTGAATGTTATGGATGCCAGCTACTGTAGTTTTTTCTGTGCGTGCGTGCCGTGCCATGCGTGCCGTGCCGTGCGTGCCTGCGTGCTGTGCTCGTGTGTGTGTGTGTGTGTGTGTGTGTGTGTGTGTGTGTGTGTGTGTGTGTGTGTGTGTGTGTGTGTGTGTGTGTGTGTGTGTGTGTGTGTGTGTGTGTGTGTGTGTGTGTGTGTGTAATACAGATACAGTAGTGACCACTATTGCTGCACAGAAGTACAGTACAGTAAATACCTGCTGTGGTGAATCCACACTTGTTTGTGCACATCAGATTAGCCAATACCATGATCGCCTGTGATCGTGTGTTTTTGTGTTACACCCACCCATCCCGTTTCTTATTGAGCAACACACTGTTTGACTGCACCCTTGTTATCCCGTCTGTTTGTGCTCTGAGACTCTCTGGGGCTTCCCAGGAACTCCCAGAATTGCAGCCTGTATTATTATACATTTGATGCAATAACAATGGAATGGAGTTTAAAATTAAATTACATTTCAAAAAGAGCCTTAAAATTGTATCATCAATTCAACAATTCAAGCCAAATCAACAAAAGGTGGACTGAATGTATAGAATCACGGCCGACTGTACGAATGTCTGCACATTCATAACAAATGTAGTTGGAGGGTTCTGCGTCTGAACTCCCAAATTATTTCCATAACTGATGGAACACACAAGGCAATGGGGCTGTGGTGTGGTTGACAGCTATTTATTCACCATATGAATTTGGTATTGGTAAACAACTGGGTAGATATATTCATGACCACAATGGAGGAAGTATAGGATGAGTGGTGATTCCTGAGAGGAAATGAGAGGCTGTTCTGTTTTTTTTGACAAGGATAGATGACTTGATGAGAGCATCGACCTCTGCTAAATAAGATAGCGGTGAGCTGGTTGGATGACGTACAAGCCACTTTTGCTTTCGCAGTCCCTGCATCCCCAGCTTTAGCTCCAATTCATGACAGTGAAACAACAGCAACATATGTGGTTTTCTCAAATAAAGTAACAATCAGCTAATTGGTCAGTTGTACAGTATTGCAATTGCTATGACAACTATGATGCCCTGAATGTTATCAACTATTCATAACTGCACATTTGAATTCAGCCACGTTTGTAGATTTCAAATATACTTTGTACATTTTTAGCTATTGACTACACTTCAGAGAAGCTGTCAAATCACCCCCACCCACAGCGTCTGAAAGAGTGGCAGCTTACTTCCCTGCAATTTTATGGACAATTTATTCTGTAAATTGCGAAATGTGAAGTATCGTGTTAAATTGCTGGTTTTGTGTTGGATTCAGTGATTAGGGCGAGGGGGAGGGGGGAATGCCTTGGGACTAACCCCCCCCCACACC
This sequence comes from Engraulis encrasicolus, assembly GCF_034702125.1. Classification (NCBI taxonomy): domain Eukaryota; kingdom Metazoa; phylum Chordata; class Actinopteri; order Clupeiformes; family Engraulidae; genus Engraulis; species Engraulis encrasicolus. The sequence continues at coordinate 11,908,064 of NC_085875.1, forward strand.
GCGTGCGCGCGCACACAAACACACACACACGCGCGTGTGCACACACACACACACACACACACACACACACACACACACACACACACACACACACACACACACACACACACACACACACACACACACACACACACACACACACACACACACACACACACACACACACACACACACACACACCAATCAGCCCACCTCCTTGGCAGGCCACACACAAACCACAATTTTGCGGCATGTCACTACATAGGATTCAGTACATGTTGATGGAGCCGCTCGTGAGCCTGTTGATTCACATCACACACACACACACACACACACACACACACACACACACACACACACACACACACACACACACACACACACACACACACACACACACACACACACACACGGCCGCACACCAACTTGCTTAAATTTCCTGTTGTGGACCCCCCGACAATTTGATCAAGTCCATCGTTGGCTGGACTAAACAGTCACCAGTGCTGATTCATTCAGTGCAGAAATGCGGAGCGATAGTCATCCACAGATGCTCCTAAGTGTTTCTGGCTGTGCTACCCCACTGACTCACTTCCACAGGATATTGCAGCGGATTTGACTTGTTGTTACACTTACATTTGGCCCACTGTAAATAATTCAAAAGGGCGAAAAGATCCTTTGGAATCCTGATAGGGATATCACAGACAATTTGTGTGTCTCAAATGGTACACTTGTGGCACTTCGGGCACTACACATATGTGCGTAGGGCGCTCACACTGAAAGTGCCCAGGTGCTGCCCTAATGACAGTCAAAAATGCAGTGTGTGAACAATGGACAGTGGGTATTTCTCCATGCGAAGTGACCTAGCCTTGCTCGGACGAGTAACGCCCATTTCACCAAAGACTATCCAATCACTAGTTCTAAGTGTAATTAATAGGGCTGGGACTCGATTAAAAATTTTAATCGAATTAATCTATAGGCTTTGAAATTAATTAATCGAATTAATCACATTTTAATTGCATTTAAATATCTGACTTTTAAACAGTGAAAAGTTTTTTTTTTTTCACATGGATTTTGAATAATGACAATAAATAAGCTTAATCTAAAAATATTGTTCATTTTTAAAAGAAGAGAGAACTCTTCTCAATGTTCACCATTAGGCGAAATGCTGCCATCCACACTGGTCTAATCCAGAACTATGTAGCTATATTATAGTGCGATTAAAATTAGTTTTTTTTTTTAAATCACGTAAATTTTTGTGTGATTAATTATTCAACATTAATGCATTAATGTCCCAGCCCTAGTAATTAATAATTCAAAACACCGTTACTCATCATAGCAAGGCTAGGGGGACACTTCACTTTGAGAAATACCCATTGTGTGCACTACACAGCACTGCTGCCATGTTACTTCCATAACGGAAGAAATTTGACTTTCGGTTCAGTGGAAGAGTTTTGTCAACAGTAAAACACCATGATCTGACTGGGGCCTGTACTACAAAGCTGGTTCAGGATAAGTTAAGGTTAACTTAAGAGGTAAATCACCTAATAGAAGAGGCTGGAGTCCTCATTTTCTTAAGAAAAGCTCTTGTATTGGATGATTTACCTCTTATCTTAACCGTAACTTATCCTGAAGCAGCTTTGTAGTATAATGGGCCCCTGGCATTGTCTGGATAGTAGCCCATGCATGTGATCTCCTTGGCACAAGACGACAGTAGTGGAAACTCAAGGTGGCAAAGGGCCCCGTGTACCCTATCAACCCAATGTCGCCAATGAATCCAATGTTTGTTTTGTTTTTGTTTTTAACACTTGTTACCAAGCAACAACAGAGGAACCACGGTCCTGCAGTACTCAGCATCTTCACAGTTTTTTTTTTTTAGGGCCCGAGCACCAAAGTGCAAGGGCCACGCTGTTTGTTTTGTTTTGTTTTGTTTTGGGTGCAGACAAGAAGTGCAGTTGGTTTGGTTGACACACAGCGCTAATGAGTTACACCTTTAGTAATTCACCTTTAGTAAAAGTAAAGTAAACTACTCACTTTAATTGTTACTACTTACAATTACAACTTGAACAAGAAGTGTCGCCCTCCTTTTGTGTTTGCCATGGAATTGCGCTCGCAAAAAATGGCGAGCCCTGCCATGCCTGCAAAATGGAAATAAACAGCAGAGCAGCTGGGGTAAACATTAAATAAACGGCAACACAAAGTTTGTTTATCTCCGCTGAAGAACAATCTGTCCACTGGAATCCACACTGGCAGCCGGTCCTCAACAACACAAACATGCACACACAAAGACACACGCGTGTACACACCCACGCAGACGTGAGCGCGCGTACACACACACACACACACACACATACACACGTGCGCACGTGCACACACACACACACACACACACACACACACACACACACTAACACGTGCGCACACACACACACACACACACACACACACACACACACACACACACACACACACACACAAACACACACACACACACACGTGAGCGCACGCGTACACACACACACACACACACACACACGTGAGCGCACACGTACACACACACACACACACCACACACCTTCTCCTAGTCCTCGTCACAACTTTGAAAGTAATTCATGTTTTCATAAAAATGATAGGAGATAGACACAGAATGAGTTTGATGTACATAAACTACTTTGCACTCTCTGCGCACCTTGAAAGAATAGTGAAAAACATAAGAAGACATCCAAAGCTGCACCGTTATTTCCTATTTCCAAACTGAAATTGCTTTGTGTGTCTCTTTACCAGCAACAACACGCTGTGGGGATCTTTGGAGGAGCCGGACATCATCAACACCAAGGAGTTTGAGGACCTCTTCTCCAAAGCCAACGTACAGCAGAAGAAGAAACCTTTATCTGACACCTTCGAGAAGAAGGCCAAGGCCAAGAAGGTATGGTAGAGTTGGGCTGTGTGTGCGTGTGTGCGTGCGTGCGTGCGTGCGTGCGTGCTTGTGTGCATTTGTGTGTGTGTGAACAAAACTCTAATCTGGCATGTATGAGACACCTATTTGACTAAATCCAAGACAGTTTGCTTCTTACACTTTCAAGGTTAGGATGATTCATACAGTATATTACCATTCATGCTGTATACACTATTTCTTTCCCCAATCACAGTGATGTGTGTAAGCCGGATTGGAAAAAAATGAAGGGTACCATAGATGGAGGTGTCTCTTTGTCCTGCCTGTTTGGTTGGATGTTCTTCCTTTGGTGGATATCATCACTTGTTTTTCTTTCCCTGATTAGAAGGTCTGAACATAGTGGCTGGAACAGCCATTTCTCCTCCAAGCATAAACTATTGATAGCAGATGGAATGTGAGGAGGATTTTTTTGGCCAAATATTCCCGCGTGTGTCCTCACCTTAACTCACCTCACCTCAACACGCCTCGTTTTTCAGCAACAGCCTTATTTTAGAGTAATGTAGCCTCGCGTTTGTTTGACCTCACCTGCATTGACCTTGACCTTACAGTGAAATGACCTTGTCCTTTGTCATAAGTCTTCTCTGTGCTCGTCACTGTGATCGTCACTGTTACGACTGAGGCAGGAAGATGGAAAAAAAAGGAACGGATTAAGACATTTGGTGAAAGCAAGACCCAGTGTGCTTTGTTTTTTTTTGTTTTTTTACTGGGTACGAAATTTGTGCAGTTTGCACTTTTGGGTCCAGACGGTGAATGGCTTACATTCGTTCGGTTGTATGGATTGTGTGGGAGGAATTAGATTGTAAACAAAGGCCAATAAAATGCTCAGTTTCCTGCTCAGAGCGAGAAAGTCCCATTAGAACACCTCACACTGGGAACAGCTGTTTCATGCCTCTCAGCTTTCCCATGCTCAGCCAGACGCACACACACACACACACACACACACACACACACACACACACACACACACACACACACACACACACACACACACACACACACACACACACTCTCTCACACTCACACACACACACGCAAGCTAAGAAAGATGGAGGGAGGGAGCGTGAAATCTGTGGATAACTTATCATTGATGAAAGTGGTGTTGAAGATAGCAGATGCTTTCTTCATCAAACATAATCAGTGCCTTTTTGTAAATGAAGGCAAAAGTAATCAGCGGTCGGGACTGTGTTTATTTGAAGATACTCTGGCTCCGCCACTAGAGGGTGTTTTGGGTCTCCGCCGGTTTACATTTCCATCCCGCCAAAGTACCTTGAGAGTGCACTGTGAAGAATTCCACAGACACGGCTGGACTAGTTATATGGCATACAGGGCCAAATAATCCAATGGACCGACAGCCCAGCTCACAATATACTGTAGATGGGGCAGCCTAGGGCTGTGCAATATATCGAATTTATATTGTGATATCAATACTGCTGTCAAACAATATTATATGTCATAATATCGAGTTGAAACAATATTTTTGTCATTTGTCTACACAGCCAAAAGGTAGGTTATGCCAAGCACAATACATTCCCCTCCACTTGAGCCATTGCGAGCACAGAGCAGACTTGCTACCCTAGACTCATGCAGAACACCACTGTGTGTTTCTCTATGGCCCTCCACTCACACTGCTGAAGGAAGGGAAGATTGTGAATTGTGTAAGCACAGTTATTTGTCTTTAAAAGAAATATTGTCGTAAATCGTGATATCAATATTGACTTAAATAATTATGATATTGATTTTTCTCATAATCGAGCGGAGCAGCCCTAGGGCAGCCCATCGGTTCATCTTTATGTTATATAGGCAGTGGACAGAACGAATCATTGTATTGCAGAAAATCAGGTAGTGTGTGTAAGGCTCTGGTCTACGCCATAAATGCCCAGGCTGATTTTGGACCCAATTCACTCTGAGGGCCACGGATATCATTTCAAGAGTAATTATTTGGTTTGTTCTGATATATTGCCTCCTCCCTCGTGACCCGTAGTGCAGTCTTGTGTGCTTTGTGTGTAAGATGGTTGATCTTTAAGCCTCGTTCTGCCATAAAGCATACGCTGAGGAAACCAAATAGCCGGTTGTCATGGATATGATGCTGTGATTGATGGGTGAGCAGTGGAGTTATTTAACAGCCAGGCAGTGGAATTCTCGTCTCTCTCTTTCTATTGTCTCTTGATCTATCACTCTATATTTTCATATTTACTATGTATCTGTCTTTCCTTCTTTCTGACTGTCTTTCTATTTCTGATCTTTCAGAAATTCCTTTTCATACCCCTTTTCAGGTACTTTTTTTAGGTACTTTAATATCTCTCTATCTCCATTCATACTCAATGTGTCCTCTCTCTCTCTCTCTCTCTCTCTCTCTCTCTCTCTCTCTCTCTCTCTCTCTCTCTCTCTCTCTGTCTCTCTCTCTCTCTCTCTCTCTCTCTCTCTCTGTCTCTCTCTCTCTCTCTCTCTCTCTCTCTCTCTCTCTCTCTCTCTCTCTCTCTCTCTCTCCCCTTTCTACTCTTTACCCTGCTGATCAAGCAAATACCTATCCCAACCACATTAACTGACCTTGCAGTCTTAAAAGGAGGTCTTCAAACGTGTCTTAGCTCCGTGCCAGGGAGCTGTTGAAACGTGTTCAGCACAGTGCCAGGGCTAAATGGATCCACACCCATCCCATCCCATCCCATCTCATCCCATCTCATCACCCTCCTCTATACCTTGATGACCTTCCTTCAACCCCCCCACTAGGGATGCACTGATACCACTTTTTTGAAAAACGATACAAGTACGAGTACATTCATGTGTGTACTTGCCGATACCGAGTACCGATACCGATACCTTGTACCACCAAAATACAATGAAAATAAATGCATGGCCTTGTTTTTTTTCCACCTGTGATATTTTTATTGTCCATTTCCATGTAGATTTAAATGTTAGTAAATGTACGAGGTGGCACTTTTTCCATGCTGCTTTCAAGTCTACAGAAGACAAGATTTTGTGACAAGTGACAAGATTTTGTATTATTTTGTGTAGTAGCAGTATCGTTCCTGGTATCGGCAAGTGCTTGATGAGTACGAGTATAATGAGCAGTATCGGGTGCCGATACCGATACCATCCTCCTCCTTCTCTCCCTTTGTCCCCCTCACATCCCACCCCCCTCCTCCATCAACATCCCATCCCGCATCTATGCCATATCTCAGGGGTCAGTTGTGGCCTAGTGGTTAGAGAGTTGGTCTTTCAATCTGGGGGTTGCAAGTTCGAATCCCCCCTGACCTCTCCCTACAGGTACATCTCCATCGCTGAAGTGCCCTTGAGCAAGGCACCTAACCCCACATTGCTCCAGGGACTGTAACCAATACCCTGACAAATAATAACTGTAAGTCGCTTTGAATAAAATGAAAGCGTCAGCTAAGTGCAATGTAATGTAATGTAATGTCATCTCTGGCATCAACAAGGCATAATTTTTCTTTTTCAGACCATTCTCTGTAAACCCTAGAGATGGTTGTGTTTGAATACCCCCAGTAGATCAGTAGTTTATGAAATACTCAAACCAAGCCCTTCTGGCGCCAACAGCCATGCCATGTTCAAAGTCATTTAAATAATCCTTCTTCCCCCACTCTGATGCTTGGTTTAAACTGTATCAGATCACCTCCACCATGTCTACATGCCTAAATGCACGGAGTTGCTGCCATGTGATTGGGTGATCAGAAATGTGCCTCAATGAACGGTTGGAAAGGTGTGCCTAATAAAGTGGCCGGTGAGTGCAAACCTATGTGCTAACTAACCTTGTTACATAGATTTTTGACAATACACTTGACTTGACTTGATCCCACTATCTTCCTTCCTCCTCCCCCCATCAATCTATCCATCCATCCACCTACTGTACCTCACCATCCTCCTCCATCCCTCTTCCTTTACCCCCTTATTAAAGACGAAATGAAGCAGTGACCTAATATAGGGGTCTATAACACCAGTAAGACAAGCCAGCAAGTATATATTTTTTTGAAGTCTGAAATTTAAGCCGTTAATAAAAAAATAAAGCACAAACACGTAACGTTTCTGTTAACGTTTCCAGCCAACAGCGGGTGACGTCACGCGAATGGTAGTCCTCTATTCTAATGCTGTTATGATAGTAGTGAATTAAACATTTCGGCCTTGCGTGGCTGATTATGAGCTTATTTGCTTAACCCAAATGAAGCAAGAATACGTGTTTGGGTGGGACAGAACAAATATGAGGCATGAAGGCAGACATCCCACCACATGAACCACAGGTAAACTAAGCAGCTTTTTTGCTAAGGTGACCAGGCGCTAACAAATTCATGAGCCAACATGATCACTTTCATAATCGTGCAATGTTGCAGTTCCCTACCTTCGTCTTACGATGATTTCGCCAACATTTTCCAAGCACCTGAATTATTTTTACTTCACGTGCCCACGTTTATCTATCGGTGTTATCCAGTCAAATCCAATCCAGCCAGTTTGAGGATGCATTCGCGGCTTTTATAACAAAATAGTTTAATACAATAGATGCAGCTACTTTAATAAGCATGCCATAACTTAATTTAGGACATGATAGTTTAATGTGTGTACTCATTTCCCGTGGCATCAACTTCAAATCCCCAAAGCTCCTCCGACTCCGAGAGCGAGACGAGAGAGGGGATGGGATAGCCACACACACACGCAGGCTGCCTCCCTTCCCTTCACAAAGCTTTCCAAACTTCCGCCAATTTTGCAAGTTATTTTCTACTACAGTGCTGAATTGGACCACATAGCTAACTTAACGACATGGGTTTTCAGATTAGCGTCAAACAATGCAGGAAAAAGACGTTATATTTATTATTGGTGACGGTCTGTCACTACAAACCTATGAGAGCGAGCAGCCCCACAGTCCTGACCTATGGTGGATGCAATGGGTGG
>NC_085875.1:11928388-11933388 GCF_034702125.1 Engraulis encrasicolus
GAGAGCAGGGTTACAGTATTCACTTTCGCTCTTTTTAGTGTGTGTGCATGTGTGTTAGCGTGCGCGTGTGTTTGCGCTTGAACGTCTGCGCGTGCGTGTGTGTGTGCGTGTGTGTGTTTTTGGTTGTGTGTGAATGTGAGAGTGTGTGTGTGTGTGTGTGTGTGTGTGTGTGTGTGTGTGTGTGTGTGTGTGTGTGTGTGTGTGTGTGTGTGTGTGTGTGTGTGTGTGTGTGTGTGTGTGTGTAGGCCTGTGATAGGCATTAAGTAAACAGCTGAATACAATACACCAGTGGTTTCCAAACTTTTTCATCAGGGACTCCTTTTTGGACCTAAAAATTGACCATAGTATCGGGAGCTTTATGACATAGCTTCTGGCTCATGAAATTTGAGGCTTTTTAAAAAATAATTTGAGGGTTTTTTAATTAAAAATTATGGTATGATAGAGCTGAACGAACATGTTCTAATGCAAGATGAGAGTCTTTCAATACAAATGATGTCATGTTTTATGTACTTCGAGGGCTGAGATATTTAGGTTTTTATAGGCTGACAATACCTTGGAGGGGGGTGGATGCAGCATTTGTATGTGTGTTTTGTCTATTTGTGTCTATCTGTGTTTATATCCTGTTTTTTTACCCTGTGAGACCAAAGGCAATTTTCATGCTTGCATGACAATAAAGTATAATTTAATCTAATCTTTTTTAGAAGGAAGGTGGATCAGGAAGAGGTGGTAGAGAAGAGAGCTTAGAGGGGTAGAGGGTGGTTGAAAATGGGGACAGGGGAGGAGGGGTGTTAGGGAGGAGGGATGGTTGTGATTTGGGACGGCAGCCCCTTGCGTAGGTGGCGGACGGCTGGTGTTTGTCAGGGCTGTTGCGTCTGCGGTGAGGTGGGACGCACACAGCTGCTGCTTCCAGGACGTGTGAAAGTCACCACTGTATTAGGAAGCAGCAGGATCAAGCCAAGAGCATCACCGTCTCTGACTCTACCTCTGTCTAAAATGCTCTCTCTCTCTCTCTCTCTCTCTCTCTCTCTCTCTCTCTCTCTCTCTCTCTCTCTCTCTCTCTCTCTCTCTCTCTCTCTCTCTCTCTGTCTCTGACTCTGCATCTTTCTAAAATGCTCTCTCTCTCTCTCTCTCTCTCTCTCTCTCTCTCTCTCTCTCTCTCTCTCTCTCTCTCTCTCTCTGTCTCTGACTCTGCCTCTGTCTAAAATGCTCTCTCTCTCTCTCTCTCTCTCTCTCTCTCTCTCTCTCTCTCTCTCTCTCTCGCTCTCGCTCTCTTTCTCTCTCTCTCTCTCTCTCTCTCTCTCCTTCTCACTCTCTCTCTCTGTCTCTCTGTCTCTCTGTCTCTGTCTCTGACTCTGCATCTTTCTAAAATGCTCTCTCTCTCTCTCTCTCTCTCTCTCTCTCTCTCTCTCTCTCTCTCTCTCTCTCTCTCTCTCTCTCTCTCTCTCTCTGTCTCTGTCTCTGACTCTGCCTCTTTCTAAAATGCTCTGTCTCTGTCTCTTTACCTGTCTCTCTCTCTCTCTCTCTCTCTCTCTCTCTCTCTCTCTCTCTCTCTCTCTCTCTCTCTCTCTCCTTCTGTGTGTGTGTGTGTGTGTGTGTGTGTGTGTGTGTGTGTGTGTGTGTGTGTGTGTGTGTGTGTGTGTGTGTGTGTGTGTGTGTGTGTGTGTGTGTGTGTGTGTGTGAGGGAGAGATACAGACATATACAGACAGACACAGACACAGAGACATACAGTAACAGTATATGTGTGACCTACAGTTTCTGACTACTTAAACCGTTTCTGTCTTTGACAAGCTTTTGACATTTGTCAGTTAGAAGATTCATGGTCTAATGTTTGTTTTGTGCCACTCCAATGGTCAGCAGCAGGAGTATCCAACATCTACATGCAATTTTGTTGTAACGTGTCTTATACATTCGTTATAATTTTCAGAGTGAGGAGTCCGCACACTTAGAATCCTTTTTATTGATTTTTAATTTTTTTCATGGCAGGATAACGTTTCGACCTCAACAGTCATCTTCAGATTCTGACCTTCGTCCTGCACCTTTCCCTGGGATGTGCGCAATCCTCTCCTTCAACTCTTATCCATTCAGTCTCAAGTCAACAGTCAGTGGGGCAGATTCACCAACCCCACATTGATCCAGATATTGTATTCAATGCCCAGTGCTGTGTCCAGTAGCCTGGGAACTCCCATACTGCCTTTAGTTCTACACAATCGTTTCGATCTGACTCACTTGTGATTAGGTCTGGTGTTAACCAGGCAATGTGTCCAGGGCTGTAGCTACAAATTCTGGGCCCTATGTACAATCAGCTCCAATGGACCCCCCCAGCCATACACATTATCTTCATAAATCGGACTGTGTGTGGGCCCCCTATATCTGTATACTAGGGATGGCACAAACCGCACCGAAAACCGAAACCGTACAATTCACACACATACCGAACCGAACCGTGCAATCCGTCGCAAACGCAATTCATGTACTGCCCAGAAAAATATGTAAAACAGGCATTCTAGGAGTATCTTATCCAGTCTCTCTGATTAAAACATTAGCGTATAAGACCAATCAGAGGATGACACAATTACAATCACACCATTTTCACATACAATAAGCCTATTATAAGTCTATACATCACTTTATAACTGCAGTTATATAAATATTGTTTAATATTCCCAGTGCATCATTTATGATGAACTAAAAAAAAGAACCGTAGAGAACCGAAAACCGTGACCTTGACACCGTGATATGAACCGAACCGTGAATTTTGTGAACAGTACCACCCCTACTATATACATGGGGCCCTGGTGAGTCAGTCACACTTTTCCCCCCTGAACGACACCCCTGGCTGTACCTCAAAAGTGTAGTTTGCAATGGATAAAAGATTGGCCCAAGTGCCAAGCAGTCGGCCATTGTGTCTTGTTGTGTTTTGACAGTTCATCAGGTGTCCACTGGGGGCTGCTGTTATCTCTTTGACTTTCCTTTTTCACACATACACACTCCCAGAAATAACACCCCCCCCCCCTCATAAGTAGCCCTCCCAACTGTGTGTGTACACCAAAAGCAACCAATGCATCCAGTGTGATGGGAGTCATTATTTCTCCATGGAGGATTGGAGAATTGAGTTAGCAAAGCGATATTGTCGGGGTTGAAGCGAATTGGGTGACCAGAGCCAGAGGAGCATCTTGCCACCAGGCAAGGCAGGCAGCCGCTTGGGGCCCCCAAGCCCCTAGATATTGAATAGCAGCCCGTATGGTACTACAGTAGTGGTGATTTTGGTTCAAATGTTCATTCTTTTGCATTTTCGCTTGGGGCCCCATCTGACCCTAGAATCGTCTCTGACCAGAGCGTATTTCAGCAGTTAAAAGTCAGCTAATATTATGGTAATGAGCTATGAAGGACACGGTTTGGCGTAAAACCAATTGGAACGTTCATATCTTCGAATGTCCCAGGTTAACAAGCCAGAGCAGTTCTGTGATTTTAGATAAATCACATGCACATGAAGCGAATGGATGGCGAAACATTTTCGGAGTACACACAAAAATACACAGCCAGTAATACACAGGGCCATACAACAACACAACCCTTTCTAATGGTCCTTCAACGGTCCTTTCAACACAAGCGTTACAATCATTGACAGTAAATAGAATGGACGCCAAATCAACGCTATTTGCCATTCAACGCTTTGAAGCCAGATTTGGGAACATTCCAACTTACATTCCACCTTAGCAACGCCAAACGCAGGTGCTGATTGGACAACAACAAGACTTCTAACGGTCAATCAAACCATGTTCTGATGCTCATTGGTCAATTTAACTTTTAATATCTCTCTAATATAAAACATCACCACAAAAAATCACCACCCTGGTAAGTTGGAGAGCAAGGGGACCTACTAGTTGAGCGAAAAATGATCCCCCTGGAGTGGCATTTAAGGGAGATACAGGGTTTTATGTCTCTCATAGGAATGAATGGGATTTGGCCATTTTTTGGTCTTTTTGGGTCCAACCTTGGCTCCAACTTGGCTTCAACAATGAAATAGAATTTTGGCCTCCATTCTATTTACTCTCAATGGTTACAATACACTGTCACCTCACAGAGATGTTCAGCACAGGACCAGTGTTTGTGTACACCGTTTATGTGATTTCTTTTTTTTGTAAGGTAATGAGTAGGGCTGCATAATTAATCGTCAATAATCGAAAATCGTGATATAATTGTGATATCGAAATTGTGTTTTTAATCGTGATTTAATCGTGGCAATAGTGACCTACCTTCGAGAGCATCCTTGAGGCCAGAACATACTGACAGGCTGGTGTTTCTGGCCAGAAATCTGTTCACCTAAGTTTCACGCTATTGCCTTTTACATAATTATTAGAATTCATTTGATTTTGCTCATCCCGTATATAATTCATTCTTGGTTATATTTTGAATTTTTTCAAAATTCAGCAAAAATCAATAATATTTATGAATAATCGTGATTATGATTTTGACCCAAATAATCGTGATTATGATATTTTTTCGTAATCGTGCAGCCCTAGTAGTGAGGTACTGGAGCGGCACCACCAGAGAGAGTAGAGAGAGAGGTTCCATTGGCCCATTGTTTCCTGGTTCTATTATGGCCCCCATTAGGCAGACCTAGGCAGACCTAAGGACTGTTCTATTCATTGTAGGAGCATTATGACACGGCCCTTTAGGCAGACCGGAACCTGGTCGCGTTAGGTGCCCATAGAAACCTATTATGTTGGCATATCTCTATAAAGAATCTCTGGCACCACTGTGCCATGTTTTCTAAACCGCATGTCTGACAGTAAAGGCTCGGCTCCGCTTTGTGGTTGGGTCTTAATTGGTGCCCCTTGGTGTTGTATTGGGGCTTGCATGTGTTGGGCTTATGATGCTCGCTTGCTTTTGAGAGCTGCTCGGTCATCTTTTTCTCCTTTTCTTGGAAGTGTGAACCATGTTTGTTCCTGTTTCTTTTTTTTTCTTCTCTCTCTCTCTCTCTCTCTCTCTCTCTCTC
>NC_085875.1:11935888-11940888 GCF_034702125.1 Engraulis encrasicolus
CCTCTCCTCTTCTCTCCTCTCTTCCCCTCCCCTCCCCTCTCCTCCTCTCCTCTCCTCTCCTCTCTTCCCCTCCCCTCCCCTCTCCTCTCCTCTCCTCTCCTCTCCTCTCCTCTCCTCTCCTTTACCCACTCCTCTCACCCTCTCCTCTCCTCACCCATCCTCTCCTCTCCTCTCCCCTCTCACCCTCTCCTCCTCTCCCCTGTCCCCCTGTCGCTCCCGTCCAGTGCCCAACTCCTTCAGACTGGAAAAGATGCCCTTTTATGGCTTTCACTTTTGTTCCCTCTTTCTGCTCCTCAGACATCCCCCCCTTGTTAAGTACTTTTTAATATACGGCATGTCTATGCTCCATTGCCCCTGTGCTAGGGGTCTTAATCAAGAAGTCCCCCAGAGTCGAGGGGTTAGCGAGTTTGTGTTAGTCAGGTGATGCCTGGGTTGTATCCAAAATGTCCTCTGGTTCACATACAGTAGAAGGCCAATGCAGTCATTCGTCTTCATGTATGTATCTTGGTGAATGAATATTGGTTAAATACAGTACTACTTCAATAACTGATTAATATGAATGTTTTTGAATGGTCTTACTGCAGCGAATCATGAAATCTTACCATATTATTCTATCAACACAGACATTTACGTACATCGAGAGTCTGGCATAATAATTGATGCTTTCTTGTGCTTTATGGACTGAGTATTATACCCTTTTAGTGACTGGCTACGAAAAGTATGCTCACTTGCATTAGACTGCTTGGAATATAAAAAAAATGACTTCATATGTCTACCGTACTCTGGCCAAATAGGTTAATATGTCAAAAATCCCGGAGTGTTGCTTTAAAAGTTTAAGAGACACCCTCACCAAACCATCAATTATAGCTCCAAACTGGCAAGAAAGATGACTCATCAAATATCCACACTTCAAGTGTTGTCTCTTGTCCCTTCCACTGAGAACTGAATAGCCACTCGGGGAGTTCTAGGAAGACAAATAATCACTCGAGTGTTTAACGGCTGTAACCAGAGAAACAGCCTGCTGCCTTTGGTTTTGCATCACTTCAAGGCCGCTATAGTCACATTGCTGGTGGCAGCCTGGGTACATTTATGACATGTATGGTTATACGAAGCGTGAAACGTTATGGGGTAAGATTGAAGAGAGCTAAACAGAATGGTGACAATTATTGGCCCTTGGGTGCCGTCGCGTTCGCCACTTATGTCAGAATGTTCATCATGTCAGTTGATCACTGATGTGTGTTGACACTTATGGGCGTGGGATGGGCGAAGTGACATTACCGTATGCAGCTGTTTTTGAGAGAGCCCAGGATAACATTAAAGGGGTATGCCACTATTTTGGGGCTTAATACAGTTAAAATCGTTGGCCAGGGTTTATAAAGGTGGTAACGTGTCTTATTTTTCATGTAAGCCGTTGTCTTGCTTTAAGACAAGTTAAAAGAGGGAATATGTCGCTAAGCTAGTGAAAGTCAATGGATCCGTGTAGCATTGACTTTCACTAGCTTAGCGACATATTCCCTCTTTTAACTTAACGCTTAACTTGAAAAATAAGACACTTTACCACCTTTATAAACCCCAGCCAACGATTTTAACTGTATTAAGCCCCAAAATAGTGGCATACCCCTTTAACAACTCATATATATCAATGTCCTCAAGTGACAAGACTTTCTTGCAATTGCTGCAACTCTGATATTGATCGTATTACTCCTATTACTGACTATCACATTACAATTGACTTAGCTAACACTTTTATCCGAAGCGACTTACAATTATTTGTATTTACTTACAATTGTTTTTAAGTACAGGGTAGTGGTTACAGCCCCTGGAGCCATGTGGGGTTAGGTGCCTTGCTCAAGGGCACCTAAGCCATGGATTGAGATAGGGAATGGGAGGATGTGATTCGAACCTGCAACCCTCCGATCTAAAGCCCATGTCCTTAACCATTAGGGCAGCCCCACCGTTTTTGCTGCTGCCCAACTGCTTTGGAATGATGTGCCGAGCAAGACGCTCAAAAAGCTTGCACGCCACCTTCGTCTGCAGTACATAATATAATATAATAAACATGTTTATGATTGATTCTTAATGGTGTGTGTGTGTGTGTGTGTGTGTGTGTGTGTGTGTGTGTGTGTGTGTGTGTGTGTGTGTGTGTGTGTGTGTGTGTGTGTGTGTGTGTGTGTGTGTGTGTGTGTGTGTGTGGTGTGTGTGGTGTGTGTGGTGTGTGTGTGTGTGTGTGTCCAGATCGTGAAGCTGCTGGATGGGAAGAGGTCTCAGGCGGTCGGCATCCTCATCTCCAGTCTGCACCTCGACATGAAGGACATCATGACAGGTGAGGAGAGCGCACACACACACACACACACACACACACACACACACACACACACACACACACACACACACACACACACACACACACACACACACACACACACACACACACACACACACACACACACACACACAGTAATACAGCAAGGTGAGCTGATCACACAAGGCAAGGCAAGGCAAGTTTATTTATATAGCGCATTTCATACACAGGTGCAACTCAATGTGCTTCACAAAGTTAACAATGTAAATGAAAGGAAACAGGGAAGAAAGAAGGAAATGAATTAGAGTCAAAAAGCATTTAAAAACATTAAGATAAAACATAAGGTAAAAATAATAATAACATAAAATAAAATAAAACAAATTAAATAGAAATAAAAATAATAAGAATAAGTAATTTAAGCTAGGGGAAAGCATCTGAGAACAGCTTTGTCTTGAGTCTACATTTAAAGCTATCAATAGTGGGTGCATTTTTTATGTCATCTGGAAGCTGGTTCCAAAGCTTTGAAGCATAGAAGCTAAAGGCTGCCTCTCCACACTTTGTTTTGACTTTTGGAATCACCAGCAAATTCTTCTCCGTTGACCTTAGTGACCTAGTTGGTGCATACAGCTGAAACATATCCAGTAGATATGTGGGTCCCATTCCATTTAGTGATTTAAACACAAGTAGCATAGCCTTAAAATCAATTCTGTAGCTTACTGGGAGCCAATGCAGCGATCTTAAAATTGGAGTAATGTGGTCGAACTTCCTTGTCTTTGTAAGAACCCTTGCAGCTGCGTTTTGTACAAGTTGAAGCTGTTTAATGGTTTTATTGGGGAGGCCAGTAAAAAGACTGTTACAGTAATCAACTTTACTAGAAATAAAGGCATGTATTAGCTTCTCCAGATCATGTTTAGACATCAGGCCCCTAAATTTAGAGACGTTTTTTATGTGATAAAATGCAGACTTAGTAATAGCTTTCATGTGACTGTTGAAGTTTAGGTCACTGTCAATGAGGACCCCAAGATTTTTAACTGTTTCCCTTGCTTTCAGTCCCTTTGTTTCAAGGATAGTAGCAATCTTTTGTCTCTCCTCTCTTTTCCCAAATATAATTACTTCAGTTTTATCTGTGTTCAGCTGGAGGAAATTGTGAGACATCCATTTGTTAATTTGGTCCATGCAATGATAGAGTGATTCAAGGGGGGTATAGTCATTTGGGGACATAGATAAGTAGAGCTGGGTATCATCCGCATAGCTATGGTAATTTATTGAGTTATTCTTAATAATGTGGCAGCATATACAGTACAGATTGAACAGTACTGGTCCCAGAATGGAGCCCTGGGGGACCCCACAGTTCAGAGACATCGGTGATGAGGTATGTCTTCCAATGGCGACAAAAAAAACTTCTTTGTTGTAGGTACGATTTTAACCAGTTGATCACTATGCCTGTAAAGCCAACCCAGTGTTCCAGTCTATGTAGTAGTATAGAATGATTAACTGTATCGAAGGCGGCACTCAAATCGAGTAGAACCAAGACGGATAATTTGCCAGCATCAGAATTCAATCTTATGTCATTCATAACTTTAATAAGAGCTGTTTCAGTGCTGTGGTAGGCACGGAAACCTGATTGAAACTTATCAAAATAGCTATTAGACATTAGAAAAGCAGTTAATTGGTTAAAAACAATTTTCTCTATTATTTTACCCATGAATGGTAGATTGGATATGGGCCTATAGTTGTTTAGTACCAGTGCATCCAGGTTGTTCTTTTTCAGTAAGGGTTTCACAACTGCTTCTTTCAGACAGCCTGGGAATATGCCTGTTTGTAGTGAGGTGTTGATGATCTGAAGTACATCTGATGATATTAGATTTAAGATGGATTTGAAGAAGGCTGTTGGTAAAATATCTAAGTCAGATGTAGAGGAGCTAAGACTTTGTACCGTTCTATTTAGAATGTCCACATCAACTAAATGAAAAATTTCTCATGAGGTTAGGATTTAACTTCACCATAGCAAGCTGGTCTGAATCTTGGGTCGGTTGCACATGTGTGAGTATGTTTGCACGTATTTTTTCAATCTTTCCTTTGAAAAAGGATGCGAACTCATTGCATTTGCTGACTGAGAGGAACTCAGAGGGCATTAGATTTGGGGGGCCTTGCTAGCTTTTCCACAGTGCCAAACAGGACACGTGCATTATTAATATTTCTGTTAATTATGTCAGAGAAAAAAGATTGTCTAGCTTTAGAAATTTTCTTGGTTGTATTTCGAGAGTGTGTTTATAGATTTGGTAGTGGACTTCAAGTTTGGATTTACGCCACTGTCTTTCAGCCCTCCTGCATTCTTGCTTTTGCAATATAACTGTGGGATTCTTTCTCCAAGGTGCTTTTTCACGTCCCACTGTTTTTATTTTTTCGGGGGCAATAACATCCATAATACGGGTCATCCTTGAATTAAAATTAACCATGAGATCATCTGCACTCTCTGAGGTTTGACTTTGGATCTCTGAAAGTGCTTGCTGAAAGAGTGAGGCTGTCTCACAGTTGATTATACGTTTTTTGACTGTAACAGATTCCCTTTGAACATGAGGGTACATAGAAACATCAGAAAAAATGCAGTAATGGTCAGAAAAGCCATAGTCTTTGACACTAGCACAAGCATTAAGGCCTTTTGTTATTATTAGGTCTAAAGTGTGACCTTGGTTGT
>NC_085875.1:11955888-11965888 GCF_034702125.1 Engraulis encrasicolus
CTCCATCATGGTATCGTTAATGTGTTGATGTCATTGTCTGTGCTGTGCACCGTGGCGTCCTGCCTTGCCTTGCCTTGCCACGCTTTTTCCCTCGCCTGTGTTTGATCTCGCGCCTCTAATGTAGCCCAGATTTACTGCTTATTAATGCAACAAGAACCTCCACTTCCTCCCCTGTTCCCAAAAGTGGACATAATAGGCAGGAGAGGAGAGAGAGAAAGAGAGAGAGAGGAGAGAGAGAGAGTAACCGTTTCCTCTAAATCATTGGCGTTTTGGAGAAGCGGGCATCTGTTTTAAGCAAGGGGGGGTTGGGGAAGGGGGCCTACTGTATTGTACTGTGTGTAGGCAGGTAGGATATGGCAGGATGTACGACAGGCAATGAGTGTACCGTGTAGGGCCAGCTTCCTGCATGTGTCAGCATGAGTGGTGTCATAGGTCACACTTCAGTAGTAATAGACAAATGAAGCCTGATGCTGTTGGAGGAAGAGTGTGGGAGGGAGGAGAGTGTTGTGGGGTGATTTTGTGATGTGTATGTGTGCGGGTGTGTGTGTGTGTCCATGTCTGTGTGTGTGTGTGTGTGTGTGTGTGTGTGTGTGTGTGTGTGTGTGTGTGTGTGTGTGTGTGTGTGTGTGTGTGTGTGTGTGTGTGTGTGTGTGTGTGTGTGTGTGTGTGTGTGTGTGTGTGTGTGTGTGTGAGTGAGTGTGTGTGTGCACGCACACACATGTGCGTATGTCCATATGCATGTGTGTGTGTGTGTATTAACGATGTTATGCTGACCTTTCTTGCAGGTTCCTGTACGAGCTGTCCCAGATCCCGGACTTTTCTGGAAGGGCACACTGTATCATATTCCAGACGCTCTTCCAGGACGGAATCTCCTCCATCCGACGCAAAGTGGAGATTGTTTCCACCGTCTCTAAGGTAAAATAGCATACCCCCGTCCCTCCATCCCTCCTTCCCTCCACTCTCCCCTCCCCGTTCCCCCTCTCCGCAAAACCAGTCAAGGGGGACTTGGGACCAATGACTTACGACAGCAGTTTAGCATTTAGCGAAAAAGTGCTGTTTAAGGCAGCTGTATATAATTCTGACATTCATTCGAATGTCTTCGGTAGCCGCCGGGGCATGGTTGCCACGGTACCTAAGTGTATTTACATATGCGGCAAATTAACGTGTTTTTTTTTCCAAGGCACGCGGTTTTCAAAATGGCTCCAGCAGGGACCGTTGTCACTCATCTTGGTTTGTCGTTAGGGGAACGATAGTGCTCATCTAGTGGGCCTATCAGTCGTAGGGATGAGGTGCCCTCTGTTTAACTCGTAAAATGGCAAGGGGCCAGGTCATTTGCTGGCGTGGACGACGTTTCATTTCCTTGTTAAACGTCTAGTTAGGACCCACGAGACCTCAACCTCAGCTCAGATATATGTTTCTCCTCTTTGTGTGTGTGTGTGTGTGTGTGTGTGTGTGTGTGTGTGTGTGTGTGTGTGTGTGTGTGTGTGTGTGTCTGTGTGTGTGTGTGTGTGTGTGTGTGTGTGTGTGTGTGTGTGTGTGTGTGTGTGTGTGTGTGTGTCTGTGTATGTGTGTGTGTGTGTGTGTGTGTGTATGTGCATGGATGCTTGTGTACGTGCGCGTGTGTGCGTGTGCGTGCACATGTGTGTGTCTTTAGGGTCTACTGGAGTGCAATGGCGTGAAGGATGTGATGGGGCTGGTGCTGGCGTTTGGGAACTACATGAATGGTGGCAACAGGACCAGAGGACAGGCCGACGGCTTTGGACTGGAGATCCTTCCCAAGCTGAAGGACGTCAAGAGCAGAGTACTGAATACTTCCTTTCAACACACTTCCTTTCAAATCTATTGGCTTACACCAGGGGTGTCAAACTCAAATTGACCGAGGGCCAAAATCAAAATCTGTAACAAAGTCGCGGGCCAAACTCAACATTTAATAAAAAACAAATGTGCATGCACACACTTAATACTCACATTTATAGAAGTACAGAAGTATGCATGTGAAGGGAAATGGACCTCTGGGGATGGGTATTGTTTACTGGAAACTGAAATGATTATTGAACTGTATAGTACTTGATGTGTAATGTTAGTGAACTAAATAAAGTAATAAAAAAAAGAAAAAAAATACTCATATTTAAATTCCACAAACGGAGTCCCATTATAGATCAATGTGCCTGCAAATTACAGTATTCTGTTGCCCATTTCTGGGCCTTTTCACTGTCCTGGGCCCTGGGCTCATATTCCTGTGACACATTAAATTTCATGTTCAAGTATTATTACGTTAAATATTAATAGTGGGCCAACTGTAATACATATTTGGAATGATCTTGCGGGCCAATAAAATGGCTCCACGGGCCGAATTTGGCCCCCGGGCCTGGGTTTGACATCTCTGGCTTACACTCTATGGCAAAACTTAATTTTGATGGTTCACTATTACAGTGGATCTACCACAGTAGGTACAGTGTAATAACCAGTGTAACAATATTTAATATCATGTAATACCAGTGTAATACCATGTACCAACCCTAACCCACTTCATTTCACTGCCCCTGTTGTAGTAATTATGTACGGTGTAACAAAGTATGTATGTAACATGTGACTGGATCATGTCAGTGACATAGGATTCATGTAAATGTTAGGTTTGTACAGTGTGAGTGCATATTACGTGTTGACACGCAGATATACCAAAAAAGACATTAAGTGTTACCGTCTATTATAGGGCGTTGTTTTATTGTTATTTATTTAGTTTATATGCTATGAACGTTTGCTTTGAAGTAAGTGTTTTCCGTCTCTTACAACATCCACATATCAAATATATAACCCAAATAATACATATTAGTGATGATGATATATTACAAATAGTTTTTTTACTTAAGTTCCCCAACTTCTCCATACTGCATTCACCCTTTTAAACTGCAAGCTGCAGTGAATAAAGTATTGTAAATATGTGTTATGTAATAAGTTATGTAATATAACTTTCAATGTATAATGAAAATTTAGAGTTAATACAGTGGGAATGCTACTCAAATTCAACTCTAAGTACTAATTCATTATGAAGAGATTATAGTTGACATAACTTTCTAAGAAACAGGTTAATCAATTCTTAAAGGACAGGTTTCACTGTTTACAATTATCATGAACCCGTTTCATAACATGGGATCAAGGGTTTCAGGTAGAGCAGGGTTTCCCAAACTGGGGTGCGTGCACCCCTGGGGATGCGTGGCCTGCCATAAGGGGGTGCGCGAGCTGAATTGAGCAATGGTGGATATGTGTGTTTTTTATACAACATTAATGAAAATGAAGTAGTTTTTAGTTGTATGGTGAACTGTATGCTTGAAGAAACATCAAGTCTACAGTATTGGAAATGAGGATTCCTAAATGACATAATGTGCTGTGAAGCCATATTTGAGCGGCCATCAACACAACAAAACATTGTTTATGGGGTGCGCGAACCACATTGAAATGTACAAGGGGGTGCGCAAGGAAAAAAGTCTGGGAATCACTGAGTTAGAGCAAGTGGTACATTACATTTGGCCCAATTGTACAGTTGCCATGTTTTCAGACAAATATGTAGACATAAGGGGCATGTGAATGTACTGGGCAACCCAATTTTTTGTTCAAAACATTTTATCTGAGCGCTATCTTTGATTTGGTCAAATCTTTTTTATTTCTTAGGTGTGGACATCAAGCTCTTTTAACCTCACGTTTCTTTTCCTCCCGGCAGGATAGTCGCATTAGCTTGGTGGATTATGTGGTGTCATATTACCTGCGCAACATGGATAAGGTAGGAAAAGTTTCAATATGTTGTTTTACAGTAAATTATATGAATGCAGAGAGTCGAAATACAGAAATGCATCTTTAGCAATTGTTTGGATGTGTTCCTCAATGACTTTATTCGTGTATCTGTTCATAAAGGGAAAACATCATGAAATAGAATAGAACAGAATAGAATAGAATAGAATAGAATAGAATAGAATATTTACTGTAATATTTACATGCAATTTAAATATAACTATACCTATTTACAATGAGATTGAAAGCAACTCACATGATGACAATGGAAGTTTTTCCTAGTACTAATATTCCTAATACTCCACATGCTATTCTTCGTTGTTCAGCATGCAGGCACAGACAAAAGTGTCTTCCCGTTGCCCGAGCCTCAGGACTTCTTCCTGGCTGCGCAGGTCAAGTTTGAGGACCTCTTCAAGGACATCAGGAAGCTGAAGAGAGACCTGACAGGTACTGTACCGCTATTTTAATGTCATTCCTTTACCCTCATCAACTCCCTCCTTTTGGCCTTTTATCCTGCTAAATTCCTTCTCAGGGTTGCCAGATGTAGGATAATTATCGTATTTGTTCCATAATTTTGTCCATTTTGTCCTCTGTACGATCAAAAAAACAGGATGTACGATAATTTCAGAGTTGTCTTTCAGTTCATTTAGATGCCTTGAAACAACAAATTAGGACTTGTATGATAATTTCCTCCCAAAACCCCCCCAAAAACGAGAATTTTGATGTACGATAATTCAGCATTTCCCATCTGGCAACACGGCTCCTTCTTTTAAAAACCTCCTTGACGTAGTACATCATTGGTGTATTACCTGCCCAAAAATGAGAATCACGCCGGTGCATTGTGTTTCATCTCACCCTTTGCCATGTCTTAAAGTATATTAAATGTAACATTTCTGTTCAATCACTTTATATTCAAAAAGACATTTACAGTACATGGAAACGAAATCCCAGTTCAAAAGAACCTTTTTGGCAGCCTGCTTTTAGTGTGGTGGCCAAACCTGAAACCTACCGCAGGAAACAGCTACTACATGAAAGTGGTCTAGCAAGAGAAACACAGACAGCTGCATGGATGTTGTTTTATGCACTACATAAAACATTGTTTTACATTGACATTGACACATAGGTGAACACACAGACGGTAGCAGGTATGGAGTGTTTTCTGAATCATATTGTGTGACTGAGAATGTTAGAGAGAAAACGCACAAGAAGGGTATCAATAGCAGCAGGTAAAGAGTGTTTCACGAGGCGTTATGTGTGTACCCCTGCTCCTCCCTGCCCGCCTGACTGGCTGCCTGGCTGCTCCTCAAGTGCTCAGGGGTCGAGGCTTCCCCACGCAGCCCCAGCTCCTGTGGGCCTTGGCGGGGTGAAAGGCGACGCCCCGGGGGCCCCGTCGTGTCTGCGATTATTTAAATCAACCAATAATCCGCCACATGAAAGCAATTAGATATGCTCTCTCCTCTCCCCTCACTTTTAGCAGATTGCTGTTAAAGCCTGATCCTCTGTGACCCGAGGGGGGAAAAATACAAAGAGGGGTCTACAAAGAGAGCGCTCCTGCCCCACCTCAAGCTGTCACTCATTTATTAGGAAAAATGGAGGAGTTTAAGACAATAAATGTAACATAAGGGGGCTTAGTATTTGATCTATACTTCCCTCCCCAAAAAAACCTTTTAAAATCTCGGCCAAAAGTCCTCGGGGGTATTGGCGGCGAATTGCAAAAGGGGAGAATTCTCACTGTTCGGAAAAGGGGTCTACCTCTTCCTATGCCTCTTTATTTTTTATTTCTTACCTCCAGCCGGTAGGAATAAATATTTATGCTCCGCAGTTATAACCCCCCCCCCTTTAGAAGCCAACTGGTTTTAATTAGACATATTTCCATATAAGTCACCTGAGTCAAAGCAACTCACGCTAACATGCAATCGTAGCCTTTGTTAGTTCCTAGAATTTCTCATAAAAAAAGAGAAAGGTGATGTTTCTGATTTACACGTGTGAGATTTTTTTTTTTTTTTAAGCTACACAGAAACTCTAGCCAAAACTTTTTTCCACCATATTTCCTCCAACAGTAAAGGAGTTTCTCACTATGATATGTGCTCTGTATTAAGGCCTTTGTGGGGTGTTCCCCAGGGATGTGTACTAGGCCCATTGGCCTAATACAGCTGAGGTTGGACATCAGTGGGGATCAACAGTAGCATGATGGGTGAGTGCGGCGAGGCTATAGAAGCAGGGGGCAAAAGGGGCCACCCTCTGATTGCTTAGGTGGAGTGGACAGGCCTACATGTATCTGCCCCCAGACAACCTGGCTGGCCTTCTGCCCTCTCCACCCCTCAATGAGACAGAAATATGATCCTCACCTGATCTGCCCTCCTGCTTTGTGGGGCTACTGGGTGACTGACTCTGTGTGTGTGTGTGTGTGTGTGTGTGTGTGTGTGTGTGTGTGTGTGTGTGTGTGTGTGTGTGTGTGTGTGTGTGTGTGTGTGTGTGTGTGTGTGTGTGTGTGTGTGTGTGTGTGTGTGTGTGCGCGCGCGTGCGCGCGTGCGCGCTTGCTAGTGTGCGTGTGCGTGTGTGCTTATTTGTGTGTGCGCACATACTGTACACACCTCGCTCTCAGCAATCTTGACATATGTTTATGGCCTGAGAGCAAGGCTGATGTAGAATCTATGTCATCGGCCATCAACCCAGCCATCAGATCATGCAGTTAGGACTAGTTAAGCTGTAATTGCGGTCACCCAGTGCAAGAGAAAAAGAGAAAATTCCCTGAGGCACCTAACAACTAAGGCATCGTTTGTGTTACGCCTTTCCCATCTCCCTCACCCACTCACTTCCTGTCACCATCTCACACTGTTTTATCAAATAAAGGTATACAAGTATTTAAAAATTCTAGAAGGAAAAAAAGAGAACATGCGTGTCTGACAACACAGCACAGCACAGATAACGTAACTCTAGCGTCTATTATAAAACGTGTTTATTTTTAGGCCATGCGCTTGCGTTTCGCAGACTTGTCGGAGGAATGTCACAGACGACTTCTCCCAGCTGCTAGTGATGAGCGGCCCAGATGTGTGTTTGCTCATCTCCCTTGTCAGGAGAGAGCGCGTCCCCCTCGCTAATTTTAATTGTCATTCAGAACTCAGTCAGTGTGTTTACCTCAGGGGAGTGATTCAGAGGCAGGGTTGGAATTGGCTTCTCTGACTGGCCCACATGTCTCCATAGCCAGACTCCAGACCGGCTCTGTTGCTGGTCATTAACGCCTGTCATGTTGTTCTTGCCTCGTACACAGCACACTATTCAGCTTTTTTAAAAACTTGAATTTCTATAGTGATTTCATTATTAGATTTTACATTTACATTACATCTATTTTGCTACTGTAATCAACTTTTTTTTTTCCAAGTTGCCTCTTACTTCAGATGGGCCCGTCGAAGGGCCTAATCACTCTTTGCTGAAAACACTCAACTGCATCATAACAACATTGCTATGACAATGCAGAGAGTCTTAAGTAACCGTTTAGGACTTTAGGATCATTACCATTTTGGTGACAAAAGGATTATAACAGAGGCTCTGTGCTTTAAGGCAGTGTTTCCCAACCAGGGGTACGTGTACCACTGGGGGTATGTGAGCACACCTCAGGGGGTACGCGGAAAAATGTAATAATAGCAAATTTATTGAGTGTAGTCACATTGGGATAGAGCAGGGGTGCCCAACCTTTTTTTAACCGAGATCTACTTTTGAAGTTGATGGTCTGCCGTGATCTACCAAGTCAAATTTAAGGATGTCAGTATGAAAATTTAAGATCACCATTTATTAATCACCATTATTATGAACAAAATGTTTTTAGTAGGCTACTATGGCCGTATCTTTTCAGTGTGTTTTTAAAGTCTGCTGAAAGCCTATGTTTACAAAGCAATGCAGCACTGATGGTATGCAGAGGTAATTTCAGTCCTACACAAGTCATAAACAACTGAAACAATTTCAAAATGATAAAACATTTGGTATATAAAAGGCAAATATAGGCACATATGCCCTATTTCTAAAATATGATGAAGCATTATCATGCCTTGATTGGTACAAATTAAAAAGGGCTCAGAAATTCACCATTTGTTATGAGTAAATAGTAGGCTAGTTAAGTTCACTTTACTATGAGAGAGAGAGAGAGAGAGAGAGAGAGAGAGAGAGAGAGAGAGAGAGAGAGAGAGAGAGAGAGAGAGAGAGAGAGAGAGAGAGAGAGAGAGAGAGAGAGAGAGAGAGAGAGAGAGAACTTGGATTGGTTAACATCCCTGTTAAGAGTGACTTCTTCTATGAAGGTTTTTTTTTTAGCTCTCTGGGACAGTACCACAGCAAAGGCGTTCTGTTGTGAGTTTGGCCAATCGTTTTGTCCACAACTGGAGCAAGAAACAGCACAAATTGAAGTGAATTCCATATATGTCAACAACTAACATTTCCCTTACACGCGACACGCGATGTTAACGCAGTTAGCAATGATGCATACGACTATGCGATTTGGACGAAGATCCTCGCATATCGCCGCGTCATAACGCATCGTTGCGCACATGTTCTGTTACTCACCCGATGTTACATGTGTGCACACATGAATCAACTGCAATACCCTTACGGTCACTTCCTAATACTTTCCCCTCATTCTGTTTTACCGTGGGACTAACTATCTAACCAATGCAGTACCAACAACTTGCTACATAGCCTACTTTTGAAAGACAGTATTTTCCCCGTCACAGTAGGCCTACATGTCTCGCGATCGACTGCCACTCCCCTCGAGATCGACTGGTAGCTCGCGATCGACTGGTTGGGCACCCCTGGGGTAGAGGAACAGAGCATGTGTGAGGGCGAGGGGGTACTCATCATATGACAAAATGGCTTAGGGGGGTACGCAGGACAAAACAGGTTGGGAAACACTGCTTTAAGGGGTTAACAGTGAGACTGTGAGCGTTGACCAGGGAATTGGCACCACTTGACAAACACTGGTAGAATACAAAATCTGGCTGGAAGCTTTCTTGGGTCGGTACTAGGGCTGTAACGATATTGTATCGAACCGAGAAATCGTGATACACAGAGTCACGATACTGTATCGTGATACAAGCAGGCAGTATCGGGATACGCCCTTTCAAATTTGTATTACCCATTAGTCCGGAAAACAACCTTATGATTTGATGTGATGGTGTTTCCAAACTTCAGTGGAGATACATTTCAGAAATCGTGGGGTGTATCGAACCGTAGGTCAAAAATCGTGATACGAACCGAATCGTGAGTTGAGTGTATCGTTACAGCCCTAGTTGGTACACATTCAAAATACTGTATCACAGGCAAATACTGGAACATGAAATGGTTCTAGACATGCAGCGAAAACTTTTGCTGGCCTTTGCTGGCCTGAAAACCTTCACTTTTCTTACACTCTGAAAGACGAATAATCAGCTGGTATAAAAGGTGTTTGTTTAAAATTATATGCAATTGATAAGTCCACTCATAACAGTGGTGAGGAGTTTAGTGTTTTACAGAGGACATGGTGAGCTGAATGACAGAATGACACCCATCATCGTGGCAAATAAGACAGTGCCTTTCACTTTACGCGCCCTGTCAGCACCAAGCAAAGTTTTTAGCATGAGCCGTGTTTTACGACAGAGGGCTCCTAGACTCTCCTCTGCCTCCCCGGGGGGCTTTGGTCTCTTCTCATCCTGGATTGGCCTCTCTCCCCACAGTCTCTCCTCTCGCTCTTCTCTCACTGGTGGTGTTGTCTCTCCTCTCCTCAACCTGGTTTCTCGTTTCCTCTCCTCTCCTCTCCTCTCGTCTCCTCTCCTCTGCTCTCCTCTCCTCTCCTTATCTCCTGATCTCTAATTTCCTCGCTTTCTCTTCTCTCTGGTTTCTCCTCACACCTCAAAGTATTTGAACATTTTATGATGTGGACTTCCAAACCCTGGCCCTCTCATTTTCCATGTTTCCTGCTAATCTCATCTCATCTCATCTCATCTCATCTCATCTCATCTCATCTCATCTCATCTCATCTCATCTCTCATTTCATCTCATCTCATCTCATCTCATCTCATCTCATCTCATCTCATCTCATCTCATCTCATCTCATCTCATCTCATCTCATCTCATCTCATCTCTCTTCTCTGCTCCAATTTCTCCTCTGTTCTCCTCTGGTCTTTCCTCTTCTCTCTTCTCCTCCGCTCTGTCACGTCCTCACAGTTCTCTTGTCCCTCTTCCCCTCTCC
>NC_085875.1:11973388-11985888 GCF_034702125.1 Engraulis encrasicolus
CTCTCTCTCTCTCTCTCTCTCTCTCTCTCTCTCTCTCTCTCTCTCTCTCTCTCTCTCTCTCTCTCTCTCTCTCTCTCTCTCTCTCTCTCTCTCTCTCTTTCTCTCTCACACTCTTTCTGTCTCTCTCTCTCTCTCTCTCTCTCTCTCTCACTCACTGCTTTCTCTGTCTCTCTCTCTCTGTCTCTCTCTGTCTCTCTCTCTCACTCTCACTCACTGCTTTCTCCCTACTATCACAATAAAGTCATTAAAAGCCCAGACAGCACAAAGGACTCGGAGCACAGAGGGGACTAGGGGAAATAGAGAGGCAGGGGTAGCAGAGAGGAGGTGGACGGAGAGAGGAAATGCTGGGTGGCTGGATGGGCTACGCTCTTTCAGACTGTTTTGGCTTCCTCTGTGATGGCAGTTCCAACTGAGGAAACTTGCAGGCCCTAGACCCCCCCCCCTAGCCTCCATCCTCCATCCTCCGTCCCCCCCCCCCCCCCCCCCCCCCCCCCCACCCCCCCCAAACCCAAGCAGTGTGCCCGCCCGCTGGGGTAAGACGATACAGGTTTGTGGGCACGCTGGACCCCCTGTTACCACTAGACGCTCAATTTGAGAACAGCATGGCTTTGCTTAGCCTAATGCAATTATCCAGTTAGCAGGGACAGGCATGGAGCACGTTGAGGCAGCAGCAGCAGCAGGTCAGTTGCTGGAGAGTCGGTTGCCGAGGTGGAGTGGGTCGGGTCCGCAAGCGTAGGGCAATGAACAGAGTTGGGTGAGGAAGATCCCTCTGTTGGATCGAAATGTTGCCGTATGTTAAAATGAAATAAAGTATTTTTGGAGTTAATACACAGTGTGCAGACAGCTTCATCACACTACCCTCTACCTTTTGTCTGGCACCTGGACAACTACTTGTGGATGTGCGCACCCTACCTCTAAACACAGAGTTGGGTGAGAGCATTACCCGTGTATACTAGACAAAACCACCTAGCGGCAGAAACTGTTATTGCCTGGCAAGTTGGTCAAGCATTGCACCGTAGGGGAAAGTCCAAAGGGATGGGAAATTGGCCCTTCAATCACATAGATCTAATGATAATAATATGAGTTTTATGTAGCGCTTAGTGTGTGCGTGCGTGCGTGCGTGCGTCCGTGTGTGCGTGCATGTGGGCGTGTGTGTGTATGGGTGGTGTGTGTGGGTGTTTTGTGTCTTCATGTGTTTGTCGGGGATTAGAGGTGGGCATTTCGCTGTTGTTGTTTCACTAAGCGCTCTGTCTGGTGGCCTATGCTGTGCTGTGCTGAGGTGGGCCCAGAAACACACACACACACGCAAACACACACACACACACACACACACACACACACACACACACACACACACACACACACACACACACACACACACACACACACACACACACACACACACACACACCGTGTGGTGGCCTGAGCTGTGCTGAGTTGAGCTGTCTGGATTGCATGAGTATTCCAGTCATGAGTCTTCCTCTGGAGAACAGAGCTGCTCATACAAACACGGGGGGAAGGGGGCGGAGGACGCCGTGTCACACAAGCAGGGGTGCTGACAGGAGGGGGACAAAGGGGACAGTTGCCCCTGGCCCAGGCAGAGAGGGAGCCAGAATTAGCTTTGTATCTATTGGGGTGTGGGGGGGGCTCTCAGATGACTTTGTCCTGGGCCCGGCCAAAGTTGGCCACCATTGCCCACAAGTTTTGCCAAAGCAGGCCACTGTCACCGACTGACGCATTAGTCACTGTCATCATGTTAGTCGTCAGTCTCTGGCTCCGGGCGGACTTTTGTGTTTTGTGCAGTCTTGCCACACTCAGACATGTTTACATATTTATGCCGTGTACAGACCAGGAGCGAACGGAGCGAATGAAGCGACGAAATCATTATTTCTCTATGGAGGGCACGCAACCTGCGCTACCAAAGTAACTTCGCCAGGAGTGAAGCTTCTTGAGCGACCAGAGCGAATTTTGACGATTAAACTAAATCTAATCGTAGGCGAATTCGCTCTGATGCTGTTCGGCGAAAACCAATCATAACGTTCATATCTCCGAATGTCCCAGGCTGTCCAGCCAGAGCCGTTATGTGATTAGCTTAATCAAACATGTCAATGCTGCGTCTGGAGCGAATACAGCGAATTCAAGGCGAAACTTCTTCTGCTACCCACGCTACCAGGCAGCGTAGTTCGCTCTTGGTCTGGACACGGCATTACTCTGTGATGTAAACTCCATGTCCATGGCTGTCTGTCCTGTAACACAGGGAAAGCTGTGTGAAGAGGCACCTCTTGCACAATATAATTATATATATTTTTTTATTATTTTTTTTTACTTTGGTAACACTTTATTTTAGGGATAAATCTATTATCACTAATACATGCAATATTAATGCCTGTGTAAGTAACTTGTACGGCATGTACTAAGCAAAATAAGACAGTTGTTAAGCATGTATTCACAAATGTCTTGTTCATGCCCAATTAGGGATTTATTACTAATATAACCTTAGTAAGGACCAGTAAGCATATATTTCTATTTATTAGTAAGTAGTAAGTGGCAGAATACAATGTGTATAAGCTACTATATATAAGCTAATTGATGTATCCCTAAAATAAAGTGTTACCTTTACTTTTTTGATGCCTTTTTTTACACTGAAATGTAAACAATACTGTCTACAGCAACTGTCCAAAGTATTGAACCATAGTCAGTGTATAAAGTAAAGGTGGAAGTATTCTTGCAGTGTTTTATGTATTGTGGAATAGGGCTGGGCAATATGATGATATATATCGTTATCGTGATATAAAAGTGTGTATCGTGACCTCCTATATCCTTTATATCGTGATAGTAATTTTATCAATTTTATACTTGAATTGAATACCATTTAATTACATTTCATGTTGTCACAAGACACACTATAAGTTAATGTAACTGTAAAAATAAGAATAAAAAGATCCATTTTAAAGAAAGGTTGTTTTGCGACATGAAAAAATATAGGAGCAAATAAAGAGAATAACTGAAAACGTATGTAATTGTGCTATATATCGTGATATACGTATATCGTTATCGTGATATAAAGTAATCTATATCGTGATATTGGTTTTTTTCCATATCGCCCAGCCCTACTGTGGAATAACTGCTGTATAAACTGAAAGATCATGTACTAGTGGTCAAATTACATCAGTAAGAGTCCTTCTATTTCTACTGACCATAGTAAAATGTGAATGTAGGAGCTACTGAAACCATTTATTATTCACTTGTCTATAAATGTTGCTCATGCAATTGGGGTGTTAACTTACCAAAATGGGAGTTATTATTAAGTCAGAGTTGAGTCACAAATTTAAGACTTGAGACTTGACTCGGTGATATTTGGAACGACTCGTGACATGACACGAGACTTAGCTTGCAATAGCATGTGAAGTCTAAATGTATTCCTTAGTATGCTTTTTGTGGGAAAATATTACATGTTAAAAAAAAGATTTGCCCTTAACCATTACCAACAGACGTACTATTTTTTGTTCATAACACGACTGGCAAAAGTGGGACATTTATAGCAGTGTGGCGAGGTAATGCATTAATGACCAAAAGTAGTTTTCAAGATTGTATATAGTATACGTAGATGGTGACTTGTCAAGGACTTGGTTAAAAAAAAAGAGACTTGAACTTGGATTTGTTTTTGCCAAATGTATCTAAACTTGTGGCTTGACTTGACAAATTAGTAACTTGGTCCTATCTTTTGTAGATAACTATAGATGGCTATCGGACGTCTGAAGTTATTATGCATAGTCTGACCATGTATATTGTACAATACCTGCTGCTGACTATCTCCAGATTTATTCCAGTATCGTTGTTCCCTGTGTGCCAATATGCAGTCATGGGTGAGCGGTTAGGGCGTCAGACTTGTAGCCCAGAGGTTGCCGGTTCGACTCCCGACCCGCCAGGTTGGTGGGGGGAGTAATCAACCAGTGCTCTCCCCCATCCTCCTCCATGACTGAGGTACCCTGAGCATGCTACCGTCCCACCGCACTGCTCCCCATGGGGCGCCACTGAGGGCTGCCCCCTTGCACGGGTGAGGCATAAATGCAATTTCGTTGTGTGCAGTGTGCAGTGTTCACTTGTGTGCTGTGGAGTGCTGTGTCACAATGACAATGGGAGTTGGAGTTTCCCAATGGGCTTTCACTATGCGGATGGCGTGGTGTCTTTAATAAAGTGGTCTCAAGTTTTCCGTATCGTAAACAAATTGACGGGATCAAAGCCCCCTTTGCGATGGCGTGATGCCTCCAGATGTTTTGTTTTTCGCTAATGTTCCACCTGTCAGAGTAAGAGAAGTCATGGCAGCGGATCTTTTAACCATCCTGGCATACAGTACCCAGGAATGAGCTGGCTACAATGACTGTGCGTAATCTCAAAGCAATCGAATAGGCTTTTTGAAGTTCCACGTACAGTGCACACCAAAAATGAGTACACCCCTTTTCAAAAGTGAGATTTTTAGCAATATTTTGATAAGCATGCAATTTATTTCCGAAATGTGCATAGAGTAAGTTTTATACAACAGAAAAACAAGGTTAGTAAAATACTTATACTATATAAATTACATACTCTGAGTGCCATACTTTCCGTTGTTTTCAAATGGCTGCGCATTATGGTGTCCGCATTTTTGGTGTGCACTGTATTTTTTATATATATATATATATTTCAGTTCTTCATTGATACCATAATATCCAACTGCAATACATTTCTGAAATTGTGGTAAGATGATGAGTTATCTCCCAGGGAAAACCAAATATGCCTTTGAAGTTCCATGTATATGTTTCGGTTCATTTGTTAAAAAGAATTCATTGCTTTGGGATATGACATATTTTTATGTTATTATAATCATTATTTTTCATGTTTTCATTTGTCCGTTTCATCTCTTCATGCCCGTGCAGTTATCTGCGTCACACAGCTTTGCATGCTCGCCGTGGTGTGTTGTCTCTGATTAGGTAACATGCAGGGACGGATCATGACTCCATGGGCCCCTGGGCCAGACAACAAGAAAGGGCCCCCTCCAGATGTTAGAGACCCTATATTGTTGGGCATTCAGGTGTTTGTCCCCTGAAAATATGTGAAAATAGAGCTGTGAAAAGTGTGATTTTACTCAACATGAGAATGGAAATTTAGAGGATTGGGCTTCAGGGCCCTCTGGACTCTTGGGCCCCTGGGCCTGGGCCCGGTAGGCCCTTGCAGTAATCCATCCTTGGTAACATGGCATTGGTCAAACCAGCCTTTGGGCTTCCTGCATGGCCATGGCATGGCCTGAATGTTTACCAAAGAGGGGTTTTCGGAAGTGTGGTGTTGGGCTCACAAACATGGCCCCAAGAGGATTGTGGCGTTATGAAACAAGCTAAGAAAAAAAAACGCACATCCATCTCAATACCATTAGGTGCTGGACCGAGTAAAATAAACTGGAACAACAAAAACTAGAAATCCACTCAGAGAGTGCAGACCTCCGTCAAGGAAGCTGTTTGATAGAACATTTGACAATGTTACACCCTATTTTCATTTGAAGTCTTTCGTCTTTGTTTTGTGGAGTTAGAAACTTCGGCCTGTTGCGCCATTCAACTTGTGGTCACTAGGGACGTCTAGATTTCTAGGTTAGCAATGATAAAGAATATTTTTATGAAATCCTGGTTCCGGTTCGTGATCCGGATCATCACCAAAATGTAATCACTTGTTCCTTCCTGGTCATTTCCAACAACTTTACAAAGTTTCATCCAAATACATTCATGAGTTTTTTGTGTTATCCTGCTGACAGACAGACAGACAGACAAACTAACGTGACCGAAAACATAAGCTCCTTGGCGGAGGTAACAAAAGTCGAATGTTCGTCATATTAAAAGACGAGAGATGGGAGTCTGGTGTTGCTGTATTGCTGACTTTTATTTTTATTGTTCCAGCATTATGAAACGAGCCACTTACTTTAGCCGGTCCGAGGGGTTCTCCAGTCACTAATCGGCCTAAATAGCAGCTACGTACGGTGTCAGGCAACTGCTGGTGGAAATGGTGCGTTAAGAGGGATAGTTTTGCGGATTAGACACATTGCACTCATATGGGAGCAGATACTGCACATAGCTGTGGGTTATTAGACACATACGGGACACGCTAACAAGTACACACACACATGAAACAGGCACATGTTCAACATAAACACACATACACATGTGGGTATTCTGTATGCACATGCACATACACAAGCATACATACAAACAAAAGCACCCTGTGTGTGTGTGTGTGTGTGTGTGTGTGTGTGTGTGTGTGTGTGTGTGTGTGTGTGTGTGTGTGTGTGTGTGTGTGTGTGTGTGTGTGTGTGTGTGTGTGTGTGTGTGTGTGTTGTGTGTGTGTGTGTGTGTGTGTGAGAGAGAGAGAGGGTGTGTGTGTGTGTGTGTGTGTGTGTGTGTGTGTGTGTGTGTGTGTGTGTGTGTGTGTGTGAGAGAGAGAGAGAGAGGGTGTGTGTGTGTGTGTGTGTGTGTCCACACAGTCCTAGAAAGACACAAACACACACACACACACACACACACACACACACACACACACACACACACACACACACACACACACACACACACACACACACACACACACACACACACACACACACACACACACACACGTGTCGTAGCGTGCATGTCTCCACATCAGACCCTCCTGGATGTAGGCGAGGGGGAGGGAAAGTATTTATTGGGGCTTCCCAGAGAGCCATCGGACAGCTCTAGTGGCCCTAATGATCGGCTCCAATCAGCCTGTGATGCAGCTCTCTTGAAAGGGATGAGAGGGATGCCATCATGCCTGTGGAGGAGGTGGGGAGATGGGATGGGATGAGGTGAGGAGATGGGATGGGATGGGATGGGGCCGAGTGTGGCCGTGCTTAATGACTCACAGGTGATGGGGAAATACTTAGGGAAACACATGGGACACACCACACGCACACACACACTCACACACACACACACACACACAGGTGATGGGAAACACTCACGCTAACACAAACATACGCACAAGCACACACACAGAGACATACACACACACACACACACACACACACACACACACACACACACACACACACAGAGGTGATGGGAAACACTCACGCAAACACAAACATACGCACACACATACGCATGCATGCGCACACACACACACACACACACAAACACACACACACACACACACACACACACACACACACACACACACACACACACACACACACACACACACACACACACACAGATGTGATAGGGAAACACACACACACACAGTCAGACACACACACACACACACACACACACACACACACACACACACACACACACACACACACACACACACACACAGGCTGTGTACAGCGAGTTTATTCCTTTGCATGCAGACACACAGATTCACACACACAGGTGCTTTACTCATGTGTTCCCTCCTTCATCCTGCATTACTGTTTTGCATACGTCAACATGGACAGACAGGCTTGCTTTGAAAGAGCCGCCCCGACCTGCGTTCCGACAGTGCTGCCGACGGCCAGGGGAAAGCGCTGCCAAAGCCCTCTCTCCTCTCCTTCTCACCTTCCAGGCGTCTCTTCTTCTCTTCTTTTCTCCTTCTATTGTTCACTCCATTTCTCATTCTTTCGCTCTTTCCTCACCTTTCCCTGCATCCTCCGCTTCGCTCCGTTTCTGTCCTTCTGTCCTTTTCTCCTTTCCCTCTTTCTTCTTCTCCTCTCTTCTTCTCTCATTCTTTCCTTCTCACCCCCTGCATCCTCCCCTCCCCTCCCTCCCCGCCTCTCTCCATTTCCTTCCACAATCATTTGTTTTGTGAGCTGGACTGTTTGGCAGCACTACAAAGCCAACTCGCGAGAACAAACACAATAAACAAGAGCAACCAGACGCACGACTGGCCGGGGATGAGAAGGGATGGGGGGGGGGAGATGGGAGAGTAGGGGTGGGGATGGCTATGAGGAGGGATGGGGGGAGTGGGGATGAGGATGAGGAGGGATGGGGGGAGGAAGGGAGGTTAGGGGTGGGGATGGCTATGAGGAGGGATGGGGGGGAGATGGGAGATTAGGGGTGGGGATGGCTATGAGGAGGGAGGGGGGGAGAGGGAGAGATATGAGATGGCTATGAGCAGGGATGGGGATGGGGATGGGGAGGGGTAGAGGAGTGGGAAGGGGAATGGAAGGGGCATGAGGATGAGGAGGGATGGGGGTGTGGGGATGTAGCCTGGTCCTGACCATCCCATAATACTACCATTTCATTTCCTATTCATGGTCTGGAGTTTGTGTGATCTGACGCGATTGCAGGAAGCGGGAAGTTTACACTCAGTTATGGTTTGAAATGATTGGACAGCTCTCACCCAATCGCCGACAGTTGCTCAACAACAACATAGCGCAGACCAGAGCCATTGGCGCAGACGTTTTCGTCATTGTCACGAGCGTCCTCCCCCTTTGGGGCGCTTAATCGCTTATTGGCTGTTTTCGGGGGCCTCACATTCACCCATTCACATTCACATTCACATTCACACACCAGTGGCAGTGGCTCTGCCACTCAGAGTGCTACTCTACCAACAGGAGCAACTTGGGGTTAAAGATCTTGCCCAAGGACACGTCGATGGGGTCAAGGCAGACCGGGGGCTCGAACCTGCAATCTTCTGGGTGCTGAATGGCTCCTCTACCACCTGAGCCAACGCAAGATGGGGATGGTGTTGGGAGTAGTGTTGCACCGATACCATTTTTTGGCCCCGATACCAATACCCGATACCTGACGGAGCAGTATCGTCCGATACCGATACCATACCGATACCGATACCACCCTATTTGAAATGTATTTATATGAAGGGCTGTAGTGCATACTACTTGGATGTAAAATCATTGCATAGCTTTGTCGGCTGCTGCCTACCTTTGTGAAACAGTGAATCCAGCAAAACTTTTTTATACTTTTTAAATACCTCTATGAAATAACTAATTTCAAGGCTGTTTAAGTGACATACAAGAACCTGTAAATGGTATCTGTGTCCTATTTGTTGGTACTCTCCGATACCAATACCACCATTTTAGTGCCGATCCACCGATACTAGTACTAGTTGGGAGGTGGAGAGATTAGGATGGGTCAATCTCACCTCCGTCATATGCTGTTTGCCCCACCATGTGTCCTCCCCGGTCCCGGGTGTCAGCCTGGCAGTGTCTGCCGTCTGCAGCACACATGTCTTAGAGACTGTACTGTATGTGTGTATTGTGGCTTCATTAAGGCACCCAATTACCCATGCATGCTTAGGCAAGGCAAGGCAAGTTTATGTATATAGCGCATTTCATACACAGGTGCAACTCAATGTGCTTCACAAAGTTAACAAATGTAAATGAAAGGAAACAGGGAAGAAAGAAGGAAATGTATTAGAGTCAAAAAACATTTAAAACATTAAGATAAAACATAAGGTAAAAATAATAATACAATAAAACGTAAATAAGCATAAAACCTTGAAAAACATACGCAGTCTTAAGATTTTAACTGTTCGACGACAGAGGAGTCTGGCCTCCTTTTTTCCGTTTACCTGATAGAGTCTAGAATTGTCAGGGTTTTGTCTTCTCTTATTTTACCGTCTTTTCATTCAATCTTCAGAATTTAACTGTTCGACGACAGAGGAGTCTGGCCTCCTTTTTTCCGTTTACCTGATAGAGTCTAGAATTGTCAGGGTTTTGACTTCTCTTATTTTACCGTCTTTTCATTTAATAATTTAAGAAAGCATCTGAGAAAGGCTTTGTCTTGATTCTAGATTTAAAGCTATCAATAGTGGGTGCATTTTTTACGTCATCTGGAAGCTGGTTCCAAAGCTTTGAAGCATAGAAGCTAAAGGCTGCCTCTCCACACTTTGTTTTGACTTTTGGAATCACCAGCAAATTCTTCTCCGTTGACCTTCGTGACCTGGTCGGTGCATACAGCTGAAACATATCCAGTAGATATGTGGGTCCCATTCCATTTAATGATTTAAACACAAGTAGCATTGCCTTAAAATCAATTCTGTAGCTTACTGGGAGCCAATGCAGCGATCTTAAAATTGGAGTAATGTGGTCAAACTTCCTTGTCTTTGTAAGAACCCTTGCAGCTGCATTTTGTACCAGTTGAAGCTGTTTAATTATGCTTAGTGCATAATATATATACACAGATGTGTACGTTTCTATACACAGTCTTTGTCTCTGTCTCTGTCACTCTCTCTCTCGCTCGCTCGCTCTCTCTCTCTCTCTCTCTCTCTCACACACACACACACACACACACACACACACACACACACACACACACACACACACACACACACACACACACACACACACACACACACACACACACACACACACACACACACACACACGTGTCGTAGCGTGCATGTCTCCACATCAGACCCTCCTGGATGTAGGCGAGGGGGAGGGAAAGTATTTATTGGGGCTTCCCAGAGAGCCATCGGACAGCTCTAGTGGCCCTAATGATCGGCTCCAATCAGCCTGTGATGCGGCTCTCTTGAAAGGGATGAGAGGGATGCCATCATGCCTCTGGAGGAGGTGGGGAGATGGGATGGGATGAGGTGAGGAGAGGAGATGGGATGGGATGGGGCCGAGTGTGGCCGTGCTTAATGACTCACAGGTGATGGGGAAATACTTAGGGAAACACATGGGACACACCACACGCACACACACACTCACACACACAGGTGATGGGAAACACTCACGTAAACACAAACACAAACATACGCACACACGCACACAGACACGCACGCACGCACGCACACACACACACACACACACACACAGAGGTGATGGGAAACACTCACGCAAACACAAACATACGCACACACATACGCATGCATGCGCACACACACACACACACACACACACACACACACACACACACACACACACACACACACACACACACACACACACACACACACACACACACACACACACACACACACACACACACACAGATGTGATAGGGAAACACACACACACACACACACACACACACACACACACACACACACACACACACACACACACACACACACACACACACACACACACACACAGGCTGTGTACAGTGAGTTTATTCCTTTGCATGCAGACACACAGATTCACACACACAGGTGCTCTACTCATGTGTTCCCTCCTTCATCCTGCATTACTGATTTGCATACGTCAACATGGACAGACAGGCTTGCTTTGAAAGAGCCGCCCCGACCTGCGTTCAGACAGTGCTGCCGACGGCCAGGGGAATCCGCTGCCAAAGCCCTCTCTCCTCTCCTTCTCACCTTCCCGGCGTCTCTTCTTCTCTTCTTTTCTCCTTCTTTTGTTCACTCCATTTCTCATTCTTTCCCTCTTTCCTCACCCCCGGCATCCTCCGCTTCGCTCCGTTTCTGTCCTTCTGTCCTTTTCTCCTTTCCCTCTTTCTTCTCCTCCTCTCTTCTTCTCTCATTCTTTCCTTCTCACCCCCTGCATCCTCCCCTCCCCTCCCTCCCCGCCTCTCTCCATTTCCTTCCACAATCATTTGTTTTGTGAGCTGGACTGTTTGGCAGCACTACAAAGCCAACTCGCGAGAACAAACACAATAAACAAGAGCAACCAGACGCACGACTGGCCGGGGATGAGGAGGGATGGGGGGGGAGATGGGGGAGGAGGGGTGGGGATGGCTATGAGCAGGGATGGGGGGAGTGGGGATGAGGATGAGGAGGGATAGGGGGGGAGATGGGGGAGTAGGGGTGGGGATGACTATGAGGAGGGATGGGGGGGGAGATGGGGGAGTAGGGATGGGGGGTATGGGGAGGATGGGGGGTGATGGGGGGATATGAGATGGCTATGAGCAGGGATGGGGATGGGGATGGGGAGGGGTAGAGGAGTGGGAAGGGGAATGGAAGGGGCATGAGGATGAGGAGGGATGGGGGTGTGGGGATGTAGCCTGGTCCTGACCATCCCATAATACTACCATTTCATTTCCTATTCATGGTCTGGAGTTTGTGTGATCTGACGCGATTGCAGGAAGCGGGAAGTTTACACTCAGTTATGGTTTGAAATGATTGGACAGCTCTCACCCAATCGCCGACAGTTGCTCAACAACAACATAGCGCAGACCAGAGCCATTGGCGCAGACGTTTTCGTCATTGTCACGAGCGTCCTCCCCCTTTGGGGCGCTTAATCGCTTATTGGCTGTTTTCGGGGGCCTCACATTCACCCATTCACATTCACATTCACATTCACACACCAGTGGCAGTGGCTCTGCCACTCAGAGTGCTACTCTACCAACAGGAGCAACTTGGGGTTAAAGATCTTGCCCAAGGACACGTCGATGGGGTCAAGGCAGAC
Source organism: Engraulis encrasicolus (assembly GCF_034702125.1). Taxonomy (NCBI): domain Eukaryota; kingdom Metazoa; phylum Chordata; class Actinopteri; order Clupeiformes; family Engraulidae; genus Engraulis; species Engraulis encrasicolus. The sequence continues at coordinate 11,985,747 of NC_085875.1, forward strand.
CGGGGGCTCGAACCTGCAATCTTCTGGGTGCTGAATGGCTCCTCTACCACCTGAGCCAACGCAAGATGGGGATGGTGTTGGGAGTAGTGTTGCACCGATACCATTTTTTGGCCCCGATACCAATACCCGATACCTGACGGAG
>NC_085875.1:12018388-12020888 GCF_034702125.1 Engraulis encrasicolus
GTCCTTATGATGGAGCCAAACTGTTAAAACATAGTAGAGAATGCAATTTGACCTTACTATGTGGCAGTAATCGAAGATCTCCCTTCAAAATATAATGCATGAGTGCCTTTTCATGCTCTTTAAAACCCATTTATACCATTCAGCACTGTATTTAACTCTACAGATGAGTGAGAACATCTTAACCAATGCACTACTGCATCCGCATGCCATCATGGAGGCTGACTTTTGAAGCTAGCACTAACACAAGTTGGATGGTCCATTTTCACTGTAGCACAGGATGTGCAATGCTCTATTATTGTCAAAAAGAATGGACTTCTACAACTTCTGCTGACTTCTGTAAGCAAAGGACAATTTCCCATGTCTTCTGGGTCTATTTCAAGTGAGCTCAGGTGCTTAGGAGAATGTTAAACCCCTGTGTCATTTTCATGCATTAAGCATTCTTAATATGGTCAATTTTCAATAGCTCTAGCACTCCAGGAATTAGAGTGAGACTACAGCCAATATATATTTCATGATGTCATGAACCTATACAATGATTTTATTAACAAAAATATGTCTTATATACACTCAATCGTGGTAAATCAAAGGGAATTCAAAAATATATGTAATAACTATGGTAATTATTCCCTTTGCATCTTTAATTCTGAGTGACTCAGCCTCTCTGTGATGATCTTATACCTGGACACCTATATTGTCCGTCAGTACAATTCATTTTGAAATGTTCTTCTTTGTTGTTTTATCTTATTTGGATGTTTACTAAATTTCACTGATCCCCGTCCCAACTCTTTTGAGACGTGTTGGATTTATCAAATTAGAAATGAGTACATATGTCCCCCAAAACAATATTTTTTCTCGGTTTTAACACTTAATATGTTGTCTTTTCACTATTCTCCATCTAATGAATAGATTGAATGTTTTGAAAATGATAGCATTTTGATTTTATTCACTGTTTACCAAACGTCCCAACTTCATCGGAGTTGGGGTTTGTATTTTTTTTTTTATTTTTTTATTTTTTGGGGGGGGTTTGGCCTTTATTATTACAGGACATTATGAGAGTGGACAGGAAATAGTTGGGAGAGAGAGATGGGGCAGAGTCGGGAAATGACCCCGGCTGGATTCGAACCGGGGTCCCCGTGGGCATGCAAGCCCAAATGTGGGGGGCTTAGCGCACTGCGCCACAGTCCCCCCCCCCTTTATCCATCTCTATACATCCCTCTGTTTCTCAACCATTCCATCAGTCTGCAGTCGGCAGGCTCATGAGGTCCAGTGGGCGTTTATTCAGAAAAGGTTGAGAACCATTGATTTAGAGCCCTGTCTAGGCCCTGTCTAGACCCCCAGCTCTTTCTATTTGATTCTCCCATTCACTTTTCTCCTCTCTCCTCTCTCTCTCAGGGCAGTCGTGGCTCAGTGGTTAGAGCACTGGGTTGGCAACCCAAGGGTTACCGGTTCAATGCCCGAACGAACCACGGCTGAAGTGCTCTTGAGCAAGGCTCCTAACCCCCACACTGCTCCCCAGGCGCCGCTCAGCAGGCAGCCCACTGCTATGGACTAGTGTGTGTACTTCAATGTGATTCACTAGTCCAAATGGGATAAATGCAGAGAAAGAATTTCCCCTAAAGCCTGGCTCAAACTACACGACTATCGCTTCGATTCTCGGCTGAAAACCCCCCTTACGACAATCGCTGGAACTTTACCCCCAAGACTATCGCAAGCGATTGTCAGGAAAGATTTCCTCGTCGTGAGCGACGTTCTAAGATAGAACTTTGGCAGCTCAAAGAGTCGCCGATCGCAAATCGTAGAAATCAAACAGTGTTTGATATTTGCGACTGGAAATAGAACGTCGGGCATTGTCTCGGTGGCTGCGAGCAGTGACAAGATTGACAGTTGCGATTCTCTTCTAGTGTGCGGTGCACCCCGACGCCAAAATCGGACACACAATCGCTAGTCGTGTAGTTTGAGCCAGGCTTAAGGGACCGACATTGGCTCCAATCCAAATTGGCTTCATCATCCTCTCTCTCTCTCTGGGCATCTTCCTCTCTTCACCACTTTCTCCATCACTCTCTCCTTCTGTTGACTGCCTCTTATCTGTCTGACTCCCTTTCCTCATAACCGCTGTCTCCCTCGCCATACCACTCTTCTGCCCCCCTGCTCTCTGCTCGCTCGCTCTCTCTCTCTGTCTCTCTGCCCCTTTTCTCGCTGAGTCTTTGACTCACCCTCTCTTCCTCTTTCTTAGATTTATTCCTCTCTCTCTCTGTCTGTCTCTCTCTCTCTCTCTCTCTCTCTTCATCTTCTCTTCACCCGTTCTGCCCTGTGTGAGTGTGTGTGTGTACGTATATGTGTGTGCACACAAACATGCATGTGTGTGTGCGTGTGTGTGTGTGTGTGTGTGTGTGTGTGTGTGTGTGTGTGTGTGTGTGTGTGTGTGTGTGTGTGTGTGTGTGTGTGTGTGTGTGTGTGTCTGGAGATGCTGTGCAGTGCTGTGTGCAGCAGTACAGTACAG
>NC_085875.1:12025888-12085888 GCF_034702125.1 Engraulis encrasicolus
CCCTCTTTTCCATGATCATCAACCTCCCTAATGACCCCCATCTCCATGGCTCAGGTCAGGGTTATTATCTATGCTGAAAAAAATCCTACATTTTGAATCAGGCACCAAAACTTCACTCAAAGACCCCAATCTCTCTCTCTCTCTCTCTCTCTCTCTCTCTCTCTCTCTCTCCCTCTCTCTCTCTCGCTCTCTCTCTCATTCTCTCTCCTTCCCTCTCTCTCTCTATCTCTCTCTCTCTCTCTCTCTCTCTCTCTCTCTCTCTCTCTCTCTCTCTCTCTCTCTCTCTCTCTCTCTCTCTCTCTCTCTCTCCCCCCATACCTGCCTTGCACTCTCGTCTTTTTTTTTTCCACGCACCTCATCTTCATCTGTCTGTGCTGTTATCCTCTTTCCCCGACTCCTCTGTGATTTAATAGCTTTTTGTAAACCGTGGCCTGGACAGCGGTGCTGTGTTCCAGGCTTTTTTTTCCCCCTAATGTGAATGTGAAAGTATTGCCAGATGATTTAGAAACAAATGACCTAGTCTCTGTTTCTCTCTCTCTCTCTCTCTCTCTCTCTCTCTCTCTCTCTCTCTCTCTCTCTCTCTCTCTCTCTCTCTCTCTCTCTCTCTCTCTCTCTCTCTCTCTCTCTCTCTCTCTCTCTAGCTTGCTTGCTATTTCGGTTGTATTTTATTTCTACCTTTCAGAGTGTGAGCAAGTTGGTAATTTGGTGTTGTTGAATGAGAAAGTTTATAACAGAGATTGCTGCTAGTTCAACTCTCTCTCTCTCTCTCTCTCTCTCTCTCTCTCTCTCTCTCTCTCTCTCTCTCTCTCTCTCTCTCTCTCTCTCTCTCTCTCTCTCTCTCTGTGTCTCTCTGTGTCTCTCTCTGAACACTGTTCTCACAAAACAGTAGAATGACATTCCAGTTAATTTTTACTAAGCCCATCCATCTGCAAAGTGTACGTATATGTCAACAATATTAAGAGCAAGTGTCCAGACCAAACCCATCCCTAAGCCGAAATGACATATGCATATAGACAGCTGCAAAATACGTTCACATCATGCTATTAATGCTATATCTCACAATGCCATGCTTTTCTTTGCCTCTTGCCATCTCTGCCTCTCCACCACAGGTTCCTGGACATGGTCAATTTCTTCGGTCTGAGGCCAAAGTCGGGCGAGAAGGAAGTTGCCCCCGGTTACGTCTTCATGCTGTGGTACGAGTTCTGCAATGACTTCAAGACTACGTGGAAGCGCGAGAGCAAAAACATCTCCAAAGAGCGGTAGGTATTATGTCTGGATTGGTGTCACACTTGTGAGAGTCGTTTGGTGTTAACCAGGCAACCACTTGGCAAGAAATCTGGTTCAAAGCCCTGGCTGTATACCGGGCAGATCTGCACAAAACTACAGGGGTATCAGTGCCCTCCAGCAGGGAAGCCTTGTTCCTCTCATGCCCCTTCCTTCTCCTCTCCTCCGTCCCCCTCTCCTCTTCTCTCTTCCCATTCTCCTCCCACCTTCTCCCCCCTCCCCTGCAGCCTCCTTCCTCCCTCCTCCTCCTCCCCTCGCCACTCTTCCCCTTACCTCTCTCCTCCACCCTTCTCCTTTCCTCTCCTCTCCTCCCCTTTCCACTTTTCTTCTTCCCTCTCTCCTCCTTCCTTCTCCCCTCCTCCTCCCTTTCTCCTCCCTGTCTCCTCTCTCCTCCCCTCTCTCCTCTCTCCTCCCCTGCCTCCTCCACCTCCTCCTCCTCCACCTCCACCTCCTCCCCCCTCCTGCCCCGTAATCTCCGTGTGCTTTATCAGCGTTACTGGGAAGTGCTCCTCGCAGATCCGAGGTGCTCACAAGGATCTGCCCTGAGTGTTTGAAGTGAGCCATTCACACCATAACTGATCAGAGGGGATGTATTTTTCCCTCCCGAACCAGTCTCTCAATTAGTCACCAAAGCACTCGCTCGTTTAACACAAGCCAGATTGCCTGCCTTTCCTTCCCTTCCCTTCCCTTCCCTCGCTCTCGCCTTGGATTGTCGGCGAAGCCTATAGGCCTCCCTGCTGCCTCAACCCTGCTCCCCTCACATCACAACCACGAGTGCATTCCAATATGTGACCTTGCGTCCTCCACTTGTGCTTGTGACCTCACGTTTTGCTGATGCCCGGCCTCCGTGGAGAAAATAATTTTCCCTGCTGTCAGCCTAGCCCAAACATTTTTTGGGGGACTATTTTTCATTCACCATCCAGTTTGCACATGAGAAAATTACTTTACAATTGAACTTCTGCGAGATATTGAAACATAATGCTGTTGTCAGTGATATCATCACGACGTATTACTTCCTGGTACGAGGCCACAAGCGCAAGTTGAGGATGCAAGCAGGCTTGTACGAAATTCCGAATTGAATCAATTTCAATTCAAAGTAATGCCATAATACGAACACTAGGTGATGTCATTACCTTGAATTTCTTTGAATTTAATCTACACCACCCATTGAAAGTACATAGAACACCACCACCTAGTGTTCGTATTATGGCATTACTTTGAATTGAAATTCTTTCAATTCGGAATTTCGTACAAGTCTGGATGCAAGGTTGCATATTGGAACGCACCCTACAAGCTCCCAAATGAGCTCAAATGAAAACTTGTAGAGTAGACAGTGTGTAGACAAATGGAAATGGGTACTTTTCTGGGTGGGTTGGCGGGGGGTAAGAGGTGAGGGTAGGGAGAGACAGAGACAGAGACAGAGAGAAGGGGGGGGGGTCTGTATGTAACGGTAGGGACACATAGGAGGCGAAGCGAGCGAAGCGAAGAGAGGCGAAATCCAACCGTCATCAGGTCGTCGCGGTGAATCAAATGGAATGGAACAGTTATGTTGTTGATTTGATTGGGCCGCGGCAGGCAAATTCGCTCCTCATTTGCATAACATTAAACTTTCTTTAAGAATTTCGCTTCACTTCGCTCCTGTTCGCTTGCTTTCGCTTGCCTTCGCCTGTCTTCGCCTCTCTCATAGGAATGAATGGCAAAGTTCGCAAATTCGTGTGTATGTGTCCCTACCGCTAGGGTAGGGGAGAGGGTGTGGAGGGTTATTATGGCTGCTCGTGACAAAAAAAAGAGGGCAAAAGGCATCAAAGAGAAAGCTCAGGCTGAGGCGGCCTACCGCCCTGGTGCTGCGTGAAAGCCTGGGGGTAGATTTACGATGTTGCCTGTGACCTGGGGCATCCTGTCAGGAGGGTGGGTTGCAACACTCAGTGTGGACAGTGGTGCCACTCTTCTGCCCCCTCGGCTCTGGTGATAGGCCAGGGGGACCGTTTGCCCTCTCAAGGTCAAACGCAATAACTACTACTTACACAACGAAACTGAGGGAAAAATGCCTTCAAAGTCAAACGTGTTTTGGGTATATATAATGTGGTGATGTGATTTGCTAATAGATAGAGACCAGAAACCATAAGGCAAAGAGAATGTCATGGAGACAGTCTCAGGTCGCAATCACACTGGACTCGGATTTCTGCTTACAATCAGCGTTGCACGTCCAGCTGATTTATCAGCAGTGATCAGACCAAGCGCAAATCCGCTGCACTGGTTTACGTGTTAATTTGTAAAAGTACAACCTTTTCTGATGAGAGATTACAAGAAAGTCAGAATGTAATGGCCTTACCTATCTCAAGTTTTGGCAAAGGACGCGCTCAACTTCTTGGGAAAAACGAAAGTGCAGTACCACACACTAATGAAGGCTTGATAGCCGAAACGCGTTTGCTTTTTGGACATGGTGGTAATTTAAGTAAATAATGAGACGCAGTTTGTGAGTGCGGATTTTTCTTCCTTACCTATCTCAACACACATGCGCACAGACACATTTGCATACATACAGTATATCATTCTCTCTCTCTCTCTCTCTCTCTCTCTCTCTCTCTCTCTCTCTCTCTCTCTCTTTCTGCACACACACACACACACACACACACACACACACACACACACACACACACACACACACACACACACACACACACACACACACACACAGAGTACACACAGAGTACACACACAGAGTACACACACAGAGTACACAAGCACACATACAGAGTAGACAAATACGTGTACTTGCACTTAAACATTCTCACCCAAAGTGCTATACGCCTGTACCGCAGTCATGGCATCTTGTATAGATTAAGGATGGCACGAGTACTTTCTCACCCCTTTTGTTTACTGGGTACCCAGGCCTTACATCGCCCACAGCTGACAGCGCTTACGTCCAATTACCCTTATTTAAAACACAGCCCACTCCGCCCGGGTCCGCCATAAAACTTAAGCATTGTTTTTAAACCAGCCAATTATCAGACGGGCCAGCTGTCATTTTGTCTGTCCCCTCTCTCGCATGGGTTTTGTTTTTTCTTCTTCGCCACAGCCACACGAAAGCGTGTGGATGAGGGTGTTGTCACACAATGAGCGTGCCCAAGGGACGGCCCGAGCATGGCCACTGTTGCAAATTAACATCCGAGAGGAAAACTTTTACGAGGAGTCTGACAAGACTTCTGTCCACCCCGAACATCATGCAAAAAAGAAGCCCCCACACCCGCCCAAACTCCAGTCCTCACCACTCGGCCTTAAATTGGACGCATAAAAATGTCATCTTCCTTTTTTGTTCTCCCTCTCTCTCTGTCTCTGTGTCCATGTTCTCTCTCTCTCTTCTTTCTCTCTTTTTTGTTCTCATCTCCTCTTCTCCCCGGTCCCTGCTTTCTTTCTTTCTTTCTTTCTTTCTTTCTTTCTTTTTTTCTTTCTTTCTTTCTTACTCTGTTTCTTTCTCAGTCTCAAAGTCTCTCTCTCTCTCTCTCTCTCTCTCTCTCTCTCTCTCTCTCTCTCTCTCTCTCTCTCTCTCTGCTCCTTGACAAAAAGATGATCTTCTACTGGAGGGAGGTAGGGTACACTCGTACATCTCCTCTCCTCTCCTCTTCTGTCTTGTCCTGTCTTCTCCAGTGTTGCGAGACTGTCCTGTCCTGTCCTGTCCTGTGCACTGTTACTGTTCTCTTTGCAGTCTTCGCTGGCTTTGCTGAGCCTGGTCGAGCCGCTCTGATTTATGCAAGTGAACCCCGCCGAAGCCTCTGGTCTGGCTGTCATCGGCGGAGACTACAAAGCAGACACGCACTCCCCTGACTGCAACTGAATCTGAGCGCCGCAACCGATACACCCGCCCAGGGCAGCAGCTTTGGCCGGGCCCGAGACAAAGTCATATGAAAGGCCCCTCCCTGCACCCAATATACTGTGGTCCCAATTTACCCGCTCCCCCTTCTTCCTGGGCCCGGGACAGCGGACCCCTTTGCCCCCCCTCGTCGGCTCCCCTGCGCCGTCCCATCTCCCATCCCGGACCCTTTCTTCGGCCTGCTCGTGTGCTCGGACGACAAATGTGGTCGCCAGTGTTGATTGTCCCCATATGGTGTTTTATTCATTTATTTATTTCTGGTAAGGGTCCAGACCAGCCTTGGCGGCCCTGATCCCTTGCTGATCCCAGATCCCCCTGCAAGCAGATTGAACTGTCGTGTGAGGATGCATCTTATTGTGTTTGACAGTCTCCCGGCTGCCCCTAGGACTGATACTTATCTTCAATCCAGCGGTCAGTGTGTGTGTTTGTGGCAGATAGGGCTCATGTTGTTAAGATGAGAAGGATTGCTGGGCAAGGACACTGGATGATTGTTTGGAGATGATTGTTAGCCATGTGTAGAAGAAACTCTGTGTCAGTCTGTCCACTGGTCAGTCGGAATCTGGTTTGCATTTTTGTAGTGTTTTCATGAGACTGTTAGGTCTACTGTAGTTAAGCATCACTTTTTTTTCGTCAAGTGTTTCATTCAAGTGTGTTTTTCACCTTGTTATGGGTTGATGAACCACTTAAACAACTTTGGAAACATTATTTTAAAGCATCTATAGGCAGTTGCTAAGGTAACCGCTGAGATGCCTGCATGTAAACTCCACCACCATTAAAATGTTTTGACCTCCTCACATTCATTCCATAGGGTCAGCAGCAGTGTGAGTATGCCTAGTGTGGTTCTTAAAGTAAGATTTTCCTATGGCAAGTTTGCATTGCAATAGCTTCCATGTTGTCACTCCAGATTTTGCAGGTTTCAAGTGCGGTTTTCAGCAAACAGACCACAGAAGTGGCCGGGAGAGTCTTCGTCCTCCAGTTATTATTGACTAATTGAATCAACAATCACGATTAATGAACTTGAAAATGTTGCCCAGTTGGCCTCTGAAGCTGAAAAATGTCCCTGTGTGTCTGTCCTCCCGCAGACTTAAGGAAGCACAGCAGACGGTGCAGAAGATGACTGCTGAGAAGAGGGTGGAGACGAAGAAGATCAATGCTAACAGTCTGGTAAGAGCAGACCCACTCTTTCTTCTTCTCTCTCTCTATATTTCTCTCTCTGTATCTCTCTCTTTCTCTCTTTCATTCTGCGTTTCTTTCCACTCCATTCTGTCTTGCCCTCTTCTTCTTTTTCCCTTCTACAGTTCTTCCTTTGGTTTTCCTCCCCATCTATTTCACACCATTTGTCTTTCTACCCGTCCCAGACTTGTCTTTCTCCCTCTGTTTTTTCTCGCTTTGTTTACAAACGTCTCTGTCACGGCATCAAAGTGGTCGATCCTTACACTTATTTCTCTCCGCGTCTCTCTCTCTCGCGCGCGTGCCCTTTTTTCTGGGAATTTGGAACTTGTGTCTTTGGCACGTTAACTTGTCCCCAAAGTTTCTTTGATTCCGCCACGCTCTTCCCTAATAACTGTAAATCTTGCTGTTTCACTCAAACGGCGCAGAACAATTGAAACAGCTGAGCTGACACTCTAATTTAGTGTTTCTCAACGGGGGTGGTACAGCCCCCCAGGGGGCGTTGGAGAGCTCCAGGTGGGGCGTTGGTAATGATACAGCTGAGAGGGGGCGGTGCTTAGTTGCCATTGGGGGTCATTAGTCCATTTAACCAGAGAGGGTCAATGGGTATTACGAGAGAGGAAACTCACAACTTTTTCCTTTATTGTCAATATTATGTCACGAGTGGTTTCACACACTGCGTTTGGATTGATCGGCCGGCTGCATTGCTGTGATCACGACTGCTGTAAAGCAATTTTGTTAGCAAGATGCGAGCGGAGCCTGACTCATAAATGCGAAAGCTGTAAGAAATCAGAAGGACATAACTCCCAGGTTATCATTCATTTCATTTAAATCCACATTGGTTTCTCAGAACCCACAGTAATATTGTCAAGTTTCAGCCGACAGCGAGCACAATTGTCAGTTATTAGCGCCAGCCTTATGGGCCGCGCTGTCTCGACAGCGCTCCCTAGGTGAACTGCAGGCACGGGTTGGATGGCGACATTGGACACTGTATGTAAACCCACTGTGATTTACCTTTTTAATACTAAGGGGGGCATTGTCGGGCTAATGATGAAGTCAACAGGGCGTTGGTTGGCTTTGTAAAGAGGCCAAGGGGGCATTTGTTCAAAAAAGGTTGAAAACCACAGCTCTAATTCCGCTGTCTCTGTTCCTTTCTTTGACACCACAGAAAGAGAGGCTGCGCCAGAAGGAAGCCAGTGTGTCCTCCAGCTGAGAACGAAGAAGCAGAAGAGACAGAACGACACCCCTTCTTCTCCTGCATCACTCCTACACTTACTTCCTTCCTAGCCTTCACCACATGCCTTTTATAAGTAGCCATACCTCAGTCTTTCTAGTGTACTACTACAGAGGACCCACTCGCCTACAGTACTACCACAATGACACCACAGTATGTATACGGTGTACATACTACGTTGCAGTGGCCACCTCAGTATACTATCTAGCAGAGGCGACCACTGTATGCATACTGCGAAATGTACCATCTTGCAGTGGCCACTTCAGTAGGCCTATGCATACTATATACTATCTTGCAGTGGCCACCTCAGTATGCATACTGCATAATGTACTCTACCATCTTGCTTTGGTGACCACAGTATGCATATTGGGTAATGTTCTATCTTGCAGTGGCCACCTCAGTATGCATACTGCGTCCTGTCGTGCAGAGGCCACCTCAGTATGCATACTGCGTCCTGTCGTGCAGAGGCCACCTCAGTATGCATACTGCGTCCTGTCGTGCAGAGGCCACCTCAGTATGCATACTGCGTCCTGTCGTGCAGCGGCCACCTCAGTATGCATACTGCGTCCTGTCGTGCAGAGGCCACCTCAGTATGCATACTGTGTCCTGTCGTGCAGAGGCCACCTCAGTATGCATACTGCGTCCTGTCGTGCAGTGGCCACCTCAGTATGCATATTGGGTAATGTACTATCTTACAGTGGCCACCTCAGTATGCATACTGCGTCCTGTCGTGCAGCGGCCGCCATAGGATGCATACTGCGTCCAATCTTGCATAGCAGTGGACATCTCATTTGTAAGCCAGCCTCTTTTGCACATACAGTAGGTTCAACCTCCCCATCCCCTCCAGCCTCCGTAATTACAACACTGGACGTCTGTCAGAGCATTGGGGGACACTGTGGTGGTATCACATGGAGGACAAATGATAACTTGTGTTTGTAGGCCTTCTTATTTTTCTTCTTCTGAGGTACAGGGTACGTCCTCTGTGTTAATATCCTTATGCGGGATGCCATTTTTTTACTTAGCTGAAAAAAAATCTTAGTCTACAGCGCTGGTTGAGACATAAACTAAGTACACAGGGGATATCTTCATTAAAGAGCTATTTGAACACCAGATTTTATCAAGCTAACAGGAATATATATATGTATTCATTTATCTGAATAAGCAATCATACGATGAAGTGCTTCAGGGCAGGACTTGGCAAGACAAGAGCAATAATGTGTAAATATTCAATGTTCAAGATGACCCATCAAACTCTCAAACACGCTTACTTAACAGCATTCACACGTTCCTTTCACTCAGATTAGAAACACACACACACACACACACACACACACACACACACACACACACACACACACACACACACACACACACACACACACACACACTAACAAAACACACACATCATGTGCACACACACTCACACATGGTTGTAGACCCAGAAGTGTCATGTTGGATGAAACCCATTTGGTTTGATTTGTTTTTGTTTGTTTTGTCTGTGTATCTTTGTTGTTGTTGTTGTTGTTGTTGTTGTTGTGGTTGTGTATTTGAACCAGGCTGACCCCTACAGGAAGCCGACCAGCTACAACTGGTCATCTCTACACCTCAGTGGCTACCAGAGAGAGTAGAGAGAGAGAGGTTCCATTGGCCCATTGTTTCCTGGTTCTATTATTGGGGGGGAAATCCCCCTTTAGGCAGACCTAGGCAGACCTGAGGACTGTTCTATTCATTCTAGGAGCATTATGACACGCCCCTTTAGGCAGACCGGAACCTGGTCACGTTAGGTGCCCATAGAAACCTATTACATTGGCATATCTCTATATCCTTAAAGAATCTCTGGTGGCTACTACTGCAGTCTGGCTCTCTCACACACTTAACGACTTTACATTCCCCTCTCAAGAAAATTAGAGCGTAACTCATCTGGTGGTTTGTGTTGTGTGAGTTGCAAAAAAAAAAATACAGCAGTGGAGTTTTCTGCTTTCACTCTGACTCTTGTCACAAATGTCTGTTGAAATAGGTGCGTGGTACTTTTTCCTCGTCTTCTCATGATCTGCAAAGGCCTGTTCTGTAGGCACTGCCTTGCTTTCCTCAAGCGGCTGTGGTGAGCTTGCAGTTTTTCTTAGCCAAAAACTGGTACATGACCTGACATATTGCACCTTTTGCACCTCTTTTTAATCTTCTATGCAATACTTTGAGTTTGTTCACTGTAAAATACATGAATTCACACCGTAGACTGGAACCCATACTCATTTTCAATTTTGGAGAGATGGATAATATATTTATTTTAACTAAATGTTTCTATGATATGCTTTTGAATGTTAGCGAATGGTAGAGAATTTCCTAAGGTGGCAAGGAGGACCCATATTTATATGTAAACACTGAGATTATTTTATGCCAAATGTCAATTGCCTAAATTCTTAGGACTTAATTTTGTATGTGATTTCAATGCATATATGAGAGCTATTCAGACAGATGGTGTGCAGTGTTTATTCTGTTTTGGTTTGTTTTGTAACCACTGTGTACAAATTGCCAGGTCCATTCATATCGTTTAAAAAAAGAACCTTCATGAATGAGACAGGCCGTGTACACAGTTGCCTTTTAGGAATACCAAAAAAACTGCCTTTTGTTTAATCAACCTATTGTGCATATCAGGAATATTGTATGAAATGGAGACTGCATCAAATTCTACATTACCTCTGGCAGGGTCTGTCTTCTAAATAGGATATTTTCTTCAGTAACAATTAAACTGATTCAGACCGACCTGTGGTTGCGCAGCGCATGATTTGTTCTGGTGCAAAGCGGGACTTGTGCTTGCATTTGAGTTTTCCTGTCAGACTTCACATGTAGCCTAGTGGTTTGATGTTAAGCCTCGTGAAATGTAAACATTACCTGAAATGAAATAAAAGCGCCACCAGTCGCACGATGATTACATAACTTTTGCCTTCGTGTATTTTTGGTTGTCTGAATAGCCTACGTAACATGGGTATGAGTAAGGATTTGGCTATGTTATCATCTATGCTTTTTATTCTCGCATTGGGGTGAAATGTATTATGAACATGTTTGTCCAAGTCTTACAATAGAAAGGACATCGACGCGCAATTCTGTTCACTCTTTGGGGAAAGTGGTTGAGATGGACTCTCTGACCATAAGTAAGGACAAATTAATCCGAACTATGTGTTAAAAAATATGAGCAACATACCCAAAATCAGTCTAACGTTGCTACAAAGAAAATATATTCCTTTTGTTATGCCTGTGCATTTGGATTGGGCCTACCACCATTACAAATCATACAAAGACTTACAAAAGGTCCCATTTTGAAAGGAATTTCTCCAACCATCATCATGAACACAACATAGGATTGTCTACATAAATCCTTGTCAAGTCATGCAACCGTGCAAAATGGAAAGCATGGCGGAACTTAAATCAAACTAAGAGGAGATTCAGATAACGCCCTGGGTACGTTGCGAGTTATATGGCGCACGACAGATGCTATTTTATTGCCGTATGCTTCGTTATATAAATGAATCCCATTAGGGTTAGTCCAGATTTTGTGTATGAAACATTGCAGGCCTGTGCGCCACTCACACAAGCATAGCAGTTCACCAAATTGTGGCAAAGTTGTGCGTTGCCCTTTGAAAAGCTGCAACATAAATTGCGCATGATTGCAAAGTACTGCAGAGACCGTTTTGATTTTAGGAAGGAGGACCTCCTGCAGTAGCAAGTCACTTGCGCAAGGAAATAGGACAACATCACTTAGGATGAGGGGCGGTAAAGGACATTAGGACCGTGGCAACGTTTTTGCGAGCCAGTGGAGGGCCTTCCATAAACATCGTTTGAAGAGGTTGTGGAAGGGGGTGATGGGCCTGACATCTAATCGCCTCTCTTGTGGTCCTTTCCCCATAAATTAAACCGTTTTACGACGAAATGTATCCAAGGGTCCAAGAAACGTGTAAAAGTCACAGCACGACTCTGGCACCAAGCGAGAAGAAAGTAACCCGTGGCCGTGGAAGATGTTTTTATTTGGTGTTTCGGGTTAACCTGATGTATACATGCGCTGCATGAAATCAGAGTCTTTGCTATGTCGGGGGTAATTTACGGTCTTCTTAGACAACCGTCCAACACTTAGGTAGAATGCTTGACTTGTCTAGAATGTTTCCTATGCTATGGGCCAGCAGAGGGAACAAATGTCCAGAATGGTTAAGCGAAATATTTATTTTCCGTTTTATTACCATATTTTCAGCAACGCGAAATAAGCAGCAATCCCCATTGTAGGCCTACATTACAACAATATGCGATTACCATTCAATAAACACAATAAACGGTGCTATCTACAACATTATTAACAAATTCTGTACAACTCATAGAAGATAAGGGAAACACACCAGTACTTTTTTTTAAATCTCGTACAGCCAACCTAATGGTAACATTCCATAAATAGTGATCCGAATAGGCTATATGATTGCACAATAATCTGGCAATATAGTAGGGCAAAGGAGATTCCGAACAATTCGTCCCAGTTATTAAATAATCGAGATAGTGTTTCTCCAATTCCACATAGTGGAAATCATAAGCATTAACTTCATTTCAAGCGAGGGTAGGGTGGAGAAATACAAGCCCACGCCACATGTAGTCTGCAAGGCCTTTCCGAGGCTACCCCAAACGTGCTTGGCTGATCTGACGGAAAGACCCTGCCGCAGCCTCCTGTTGACTTCCATGCTGCGCAGATCTGACCTTTATAATGTATCCCAGAGTGATCAGGATTTAAATGTGTGCCGATCTGCCTGTCAGTTTGTGTCTGTGATAATTGCTGTGTCCATCCGGTAACTGCAGTGCCAAGTGAACTGTTTATAATCTAAGTCTGGAGAAAGAAAACCGCAGGCAGCAGTGAACATGATTTTCTATCGCGTGAGACTATGAAACCAGCCCTCCTTTTCTGTGGTTTTTTTTTATGAAGATTTAAAACAAGAAGTGTCTCTGAATGTTGCTCCTCTGCCACCCCAGTGCTCTTTTGTAACGCCAACGCCAGCCGTCATCCTCGTTTAGTCCAAGTCTATGGAGATACAGCGGCACTGTTTCACGCGCTGCACGCGCTTCTTTTTGGTGGGCGGCTGCTGGTCCGGGCAATTCAAAGTCAACGTCATGGTGGTAAATCGCTTTGGTTTACAGAACGAGCACGACTGGAAGGCTCCCTCCTCTTTGCGGACATGTCTGGGGATGTAAAACGAATTGCACTGTCCGTAGCAGAACCTATTAATAATGGTGCGGCTAATGCAGCCTTCCTCGTGGATGGTTTGCTTCAGTGGTTGGGTCTTGCACCAGTCGAGTTTGAGGTATCTGCGCTCGGTGACATGCAGAGCCTCTTGGCTGGACTCCAGCACCTCGTCGGCGGACAAATGGGGCCCCTTCTTCCGTCCGTGAGAGCCAGGGCCCGCTTGTGGCGGCTGGGGCTGCTGCTCGGATTCGTTTGGGTTGTTTTTGTCAGGATGAGGGATGGCACCCTGGCTTCCTCGGTTCCGTTTGGAATCCGCTGGGTAGGAGAGAAGTCCCACGAGGAAAAACATGCTGCACAGGACACGTGCGGATGTCCTCATCCTTGAAAGAGATAAATAAGGGCATCGCATTACACACATGATACAAAGATGAGGCAATAGGTGGAAAGATCATGCAATTAGGCCTACTAAAAGTACACATGCTTAGAGAATAGTCCTAAGTTTATCTTAAAAAGTTACACCGCACCACATTTCCACACATCTCTGTGCGCAAATTGGCGCATTGTCCAATGTGTGCTTGTGCACTCATTTTTACTGTTTATGAACACATTGAGATCAATGAAGATGCCATAACTTTTCACTTGGCCATAAAAGTTCCGTAAACATGAGAACAATTAGATGGATTTCAAATCCGTGCGTAAAGTACGTTATCCATATGCGTAAAGCGCACCCGGCGCCGCCACTTGTAGAGGGTTATCTGAAGTTAGTAAAGTAGGAATGCTAAAACTCGCCAAGTCAACTTATGTTAACTAAACACTACGATTACGCATGTGTTTTAAGTCTCCCCTCTAAAAATGCAAAAAATGTCCAGAAAATGAACACCTGCACCGTGACCAAAGATATCCTGGTGCGCCTTTGGAGTGATAAAACGCGCATCAACCGTGTCAGGCAAACAGCTTAAATGACTCTTTAAAAAGTGTTAAAAAGACGCTCACCTGTCAAATAATGACGCTGCCGTAAAACGCTGTAAAATAGGCTATAACACGATTCTCTGCCCAGTCCAAGTCAATCCACGCACAGGAGATAAATGGCGAGCCGCTAACACAGTGGTCCGAGCTGGGGTAAGGCACGCAGAGAGTCTGAAGCTTCCAGTGGTTCCATAGAAAGAGAGGTTGGCTTTTTTAATTCAAATTGCTACAGCGCCGGACTGTCTCCCCTTTAAATGTCTGCCAGCTGAGATGTGCACAACTGTTCCCCCCACATTATTGGCTAGGCACGATGTAAGGAAAATCAAAACTATCCGCCCACCCGACACTTCCCGAATGTACTTAGGGAGCAGACTGCAGCTCACTATCGAAAAGCAATGTGTACAACTACTGGGATTGATTTCATGGTAACTGAACTCGGAGGTTTTGAAGGGCGCAGTATTTGAATGAGAAACCTTCAACACACTGTATAGGGTAGCCTATGCATCTGTCTGATTCTGTGACTTGCTTCTATTAGTAGGCTACACTGTTTTTTGGGATTCAGGCCAGCCAACACATGCACAAGAGAGTTATGACGAGCAACCTAACGCAAAACAAATAGAATGGTTGAAATCTCCCAGCAACTCCAACTTCTTTTGATGGGAATTTTGATGCGTTGAGATGGTATGCTTTGCTTTGAGTCTAAATTATGATATGGCTAATTAATAAATATGAATGTTTTTTTTTTTTAAGCTATAGGACTGATATACTCCTCACGTGGAAATGCTTTAATGCACTTCATGTTTGATAACCAAGTGCTTCTGAGAATCGAATAGATAGTTCCAAAATTCCACGGCATAAGGTCTACCTCAAAGACGTCTTTCCTGTTAGTGAAAGTCAAATTAAAGTTTATCTCTGAAGTCACAACACTGGAAAGTTTTAGTGATATTTCACACAATACTTTGTCAGTGCATAGTTGGCCTGACGTCTAAAGATATATCGTCTTGTCCTGGAAGTACTGAAGGCGCGAACGCCAAAGAATTTCACAGAAAAAACGCAATAAATCTTGCCCTAAGCGCTGGACTTGTTTATTTCCACGTTTTTGTTTAATTTTATAAAGCCTTTTAAAAAATAAGTTTATATTAAACGTTGCACAACGCCAAAATTCCCCGTGAAACTATTGATAATTGCGAGCTTTGCTCATGGCGAAATGTGTCATTTCACGATTTTGACGTTGTGGGCCAGATGACAGAAAATGTGAAATAAAAACAGGGATTAATCTGATGTTATGATGAAAATAAATGGAAGAATGGCACTGAAGTGAGTGTGTGACATTAATTACAAAAAAAGACCAAATAGTATTTTCTTGACAGAAATAATATAAGATTACATTTCGTTTGTAATTTATCTCTCCTGCGTGACTGCCATTTGCGCAAAATATAACAGAGATGAATTTAAACTCACTGACCCCTTCATGTAAGTCAGACATGTCAGTGTTTATATTTGGTTACAGTTGTTCTTTTTATTATTATTCAAAGCCAATGCCATTTTTAAAGGATACATCTTGTAAAAACAAAACGGCAACAGCAAAACAATGCAATCAGTAGATTTTCTGATGCATGTAGTGCACACATTTCTGGCATAAAATTCTTCTTGGTACAAAACCAGATGCTGTGCATGCATGATTAATGGTATCCAGTTGCCTGACGATTCAAAGGTACTAGATTACCTTAGTCTGGATTAAATCTGTTGTGGAAAACACATGCACATTCGCGTGCACATCCGCGTGCACACACACACACACACACACACACACACACACACACACACACACACACACACACACACACACACACACACACACACACACACACACAAGCACACACACACACACACACACACACACACACACGCTCACACACACACACGCACACACACACACACACACACACAAGCACACACACACACACACACACACACACAATGCTGTTTGGGGGGAATTACAAGAAGGCCGCATCAACCACGTTATTTGAAAACTGTGGCGCTCGGCATCCCCCAGCCTCTCTGTTCCTGTGCCACAACAACACTTCCCGAAACCCCGCCGCCCGCCGCCCGCCTCCACTCTCTTCGCCCTCTGCTCTCCTCGCTCGCTCGCTCGGCGAGGCCCCCATGTGCTCAACACATGGCCCCCAGTCACCATCCAGCCCAGTCACGGGCCGGGCCCAGCAGCACAGCAGTCTGGGAAAAACTCTCAGCCAGTCCCGCCCCAGCAGAGCAGAGCAACTGTGAGGCACGCTCCACACACTCTCTCGCCCCTGTCGACACAGCCGCACAGCACACAGACACACGCCCCATCAACACAGTTCACACTCTGCCTCCATCGACGCGATACAGCACTGTCCAACATACGCCCCCCACCACACACAGCTCTGCACAGTCCAGCATGCTGCCTGGCCTGCGTCTCCACCTTCATAGCTCAGAGCAGCACATTGTAAAGCAAGCTAAGCAGAGCACCTAACGTCACAGCCCAGGAGCAAAACATGGCCCAGCACCACCACCACCACCAACACCCACCACCCCCCACCACCCTTGAGGATCATACCTGGCCCCTGATATACAATTTTAATGTTATGCAGTTTCATGTAAAATATGACGCGTTTCGCAAAGAAATCTATAGAAATTACATTTACACAGCAAAACACAGCACAGCACAGCACAGCACAGCACAGCACAGCACAGCACGCCTAGGGTATTTAACAGGTAATCGGAAACACAGCACAGCACAGCACAGCACAGCACAGCACAGCACAGCACAGCACAGCACAGCACAGCACAGCACAGCACAGCACAGCACAGCACAGCCCAGAACATCATAGGGGCTACAGCTACACAGTGTCCCGCCTCCCTGCATGACTGCCCTTTCCGACTTTCTTCTTACACACCAAAGTTGAAATTAACAGACAGCAGACATGTGTGCGTATACAGAAGGTGTATATCTTGGTGTGTGTGTGTGTGTGTGTGTGCTTGCCTCAGCATTTGGCCACTGTGCCTGCTTGCTGGCATGCCTCATACTAACTGACTGACTGGTGGCCACTGGACTGGGCGAATGGCCAGAGAAATTGACGGCTGCACTGTGGCAACTGAGGCGTGCACTTTTGATGGACTTGTACAACCACATGCTAAGTGAACTCTTATTAAGTATATTGTAGTTCAGCCTCACTTGCATTGAGGCGTGCGTGTGTGTGTGTGTGTGTGTGTGTGTGTGTGTGTGTGTGTGTGTGTGTGTGTGTGTGTGTGTGTGTGTGTGTGTGTGTGTGTGTGTGTGTGTGTGTGTGTGCGCGTGCGTGCGTGTGCCTGTGTGTGTGTACTGCACCAATCTACCTTCATGAGGCCACTACTATTGGAGGTTACCAACAAGGTGGGGCCCTCGCTCCATTTGGGGCCCAAATCCTGGATCCCACATGTTTCGACCCATTTTGCAGGGATAGGTTTGTTAATACTGGTAAAAGTAAAAGTGTAAAGACATTTCCTTACTGACAGGTGAAAGTTAGGATTGTTTTGGTTTAGGCACAGTTTAGCGTTCTTTCACTATTATTAGGGTTAATATGAATGGAAGGGCCCCACAAAGATGGGAAGGGTCCCACAAGGGCCCCAGAAAGATATTAAGGTTGGGCTGTGTGTATGTGTGTGTCAGTGTGTGTGTGTGTGTGTGTGTGTGTGTGTGTGTGTGTGTGTGTGTGTGTGTGTGTGTGTGTGTGTGTGTGTCATGAGGAAGCGTGTGTGTGTGCTGGATTACCTGAGTGAGGCCCCCAGAGTGAGACTGATACTTGAAACCATAGAAGCAACCCCCTCTACCCCCACCCACTCCACCCCTCCTAACCACACACAGCACAGGGTTATTATGTACACACAAACCCAGGGCCGCTGAAAACGTTGGACCCGGGTCTTGGGACAAAGTCATCTGAAAGTCCCCCCGCTCACACTCAACCGCCCCCAGCCCCAGCCCCAGCTGTCTGGGCCCAGGACAACTGACCCCTTTGTGCCCCACCCCCTCACCCGGCCAGCATCCCTGCACAAGATGGGTTAACTGTGGTTAAAGCACAGGGCCTTATCTTATCGGACTGTGGGCCACAGCAGCATACACAGATTATACACTTTAAACAGATCAGCCGCAAACAGATGTAAGTTTAACCCCACGTACAAGCAGTAGTAGGCCTTGGGACACCAAAACCAGTAGCTTTTCAAACTTTTAACATTGTTACCAAAACGTGTTTCAGTGGTTCATGAACGTGAGACAAGGCAAAAGCTCTGCATCTGAATTTTCCGCTGTAGGTCAAATAAAAAGACAGTTCAACTTCCAGCCTGCAGGGCATACAAAAAAAGTGGCATCCAGTAGCAGCAGACACACTAAAATGTAGACGCCACTGTTTTCTTGCCGAAACCAGTAGTCATACAGTACAGTATACCCAGTGGAGTAGTCTACGTAGAACGCAGGTATACGGAGTATACCCACTTCTAAATTTTAGGGGCTTCAGTATACCCACTTAAAATTGATTGGTCCATTATTTAGAATAGCATAAATATATACAGTATACCCACTTTAAAACATGCTCGAATATACAGTATACCCACTTCAAAACAGTAGAATACACCGCTGAGTATACCTGCTTTGCGTCAAAAAGGGAATTCGCCTGATGTCACGGTAAAAAAAAGGCCAATTAATTATGCCTCTGGGTCTGGTCTGGTCCTGTCCTGTCCTGTCCCGTGACCCGAGGCTGGCTGGATGGCTGGCTGGTTGGTTGGTTGGTTGGTTTAGCCCCCGGTGTGGCCTGGCACGGCTGGGCTGGAGTCATACGGCGTGGGCTGCTAGACACGGAGGAGGTCATTAATTGTGGTTGCGTTCAGGTTGGCAGGGGGCCCGTCTTGCTTTCACTCGGGCCCCTTAATTCCATCCCCCATCTCCAGCCGAGGCAAACTTCAGACGAACTGAGTAATTTAACTCAATGCATGGAGTAGAGGAACTTGGAACATTTAAATACATCATATAGATACAGAATAAACCATAGTTATAGTTTTTAAGCAGATAGCCCAGATGAGGTGGTGGATATATTGCACAGGATTTAAAATAGCAGGTGATTAAATTAATGACAGGTTAGTAATAATGGCTGTGTTAAGGGTTGACAGGGGGCCCTACCTCCCCCTTCCCCCTGGGCTAAGTTCCCAGTGTACAGAGAGACTGGTAAGCAGTTGTTGTTGCTATTTGTTTAAGTATGTATAGCCTGACTCTCACCAGACCCTTGTGTATTTGCGCTCAGCTTTGTGAGCTCACACGAGGGGTTGGACAACCTTCGGATTTGCCTTGATTCCAAAACCAAACTATAGTAGAACCAATCAGGGTCGCAGGATTTTCAAAGATGTGATGTCAAAATCTAGACGTACAGTATGTGCGAAAGGTGAAATAAGTGAAACACCATCCCCCGAATCCGCTCGTATGGACACAATCATTGACATTGACACTGTATTTTCAAGTGTATTTTTTCACCTGTACGTGAGCAGTTAAAGTAGCAGCTCATTAAAAATGGCAGATGAGTGTAGGATTGCAAGGATTATTTTTTGATAGAAGCACTCTTTCACGGACTCTAGTTCAGTATTTCCCAACCTTTTTTGTCTTGTGTACCCCCAAGCCTTTTCGTTGTGCCATGAGTACCCCCTATGTCAAATTCTATATTGCTTTCTCCATCCCAATGTAACTAAGCTCCATATATTTGGCGGAACCCATTCATCTGTCAAGGGTTTACCAGAGATATTATGTAGAGATATGCCAACATAATAGGTTTCTATGGGCACCTAACGCGACCAGGTTCCGGTCTGCCTAAAGGGCCGTGTCATAATGCTCCTACAATGAATAGAACAGTCTGCCTAGGTCTGCCTAGGTCTGCCTAAGGGGGCCATAATAGAACCAGGAAACAATGGGCCAATGGAACCTCTCTCTCTCTACTCTCTCTGGGTTTACTGACCGTTACATTAAGTGCAGTTCAACAAACTATGAAATAACATGCAACATTATGTAGCCTACTTGCACCGTATCTTAGGGTTAGGTGTTAGGTATGTGCAATGTAAGTAGTACACCATATTACATTGCATTACATTACATTACTGTATATTGCGTTTGGCAGATGCTTTATAACCAAAGCGACTTACAATCGAGGACATAATCATAGCCAACTAGCAGATACAAAGTGCACAGGAAATATACAGAACAAGTGCATACAACAATATTATGTGTTGAAACGTGTGTACACTTAAAATACACTAGACAACATAAAAATAAAGGGTTATTCCACCTCTTTCTGTGGCTGCTGTAAGCCTGAAGTAATAGTCCTCTATTGATGGCTACAGTAGGCATGGGTGCCACTAGGGGGGGAAAGGTGTTACAGATTCTAAGGGCCCAAGCACTGTCAGGGGCCCTTAAGGGGGCCCAAGCACTGTCAGGGGCCCTTAAGGGGGCCCGAAATTTGAATCTTTCATGGGCCCCAAAATTTCTGGCGGCGCCCCTGACAGTAGGTAAGACAAAAGGGGGTGTCCGTCCGCATCGTGCCCTGAGGAACCCTGAGATGCCGGGGGATGCTGGGGAGGGTGATGAAATCAGAATGGTGGAGGAACTAAATACACTATCTTGCACTGTCATGTCAGGGAGTGTTTTTGGGAAGCATACTTAAAAAAAATGTGTTTTTGACAGGACAGTGGAGGAGACACAGGAAATGAGTAGGGAGAGAGAGACGGGGAAGGTTCGACAAATGACCGGGGCTGGAATTGAACCCGGGTCGTTGGCGTAGTAACTCAGAGCCACGGCAGTGCCGGGATTGGAAGCATACTTTTGACTAGGGCTGCACAACTAATCGAAAATAATCAAAAATCGTGATAAATTAGTGAAATCAAAGTCGAAATTTTAATAGGGATTTAATCGTGGCATAGTGACCTACTTTTGAGAGCGTCCTTGAAGCCAGAACATACTGACAGGCTTCTGTCCACCTAAGTTTCATGCTATTGCCTCTACATAATTATTACAAATGTTTTTATTTTGCTCACCCCATATATAGTTCATTCTTGGTTCATCTTGTTATAATTTTCAAAAAAATCTGCAAAAAGTCAATAATCGCGATTAAAAATCGTGATTACGATTTTGACCAAAATAATCGTGATTATGATTTTTTCCAAAATCGTGCAGCCCTATTTTTCACACAATTGTGTGTATGTGTATATATGAGTGAGTGAGAGAGAGAGCGAGAGAGAGCGAGAGAGAGCGAGAGAGAGAGAGAGAGAGAGAGAGCGCGCGCGCGCGAGAGAGAGAGCACATGTACTGCCAACATCAGACTCGACAGCATCAGATTCATACAGATGATGCTTTCAAAATAATCGTTTAAAAAATAATCAGTGGCACTGAGCCGAGAGACTGGTAACTACATTAGGAGTTGCCAGCATGACATGTAGGGCGAGCAATCAGCCAATTCTCCCCATTTACACACACACACACACACACACACACACACACACACACACACACACACACACACACACACACACACACACACACACACACACACACACACACACACACACACACACACACACACAGGGCAGCCCACAATGGGGGACAAGCAGGGATGTTGTCCCGGGCCCAGGGAGAGAGGGGGCCCAAAATTGGGTCCTCATTCCACTGTATGTATTTCATGGGGGATCCTTTCAGACGACTTTGTCCCGGGCCTGACCAATGCTGTCACTCAGCGGCCCTGCACACACTACCACACACACACACACACACACACACACACACACACACACACACACACACACACACACACACACACACACACACACACACACACACACACACACACATACTAACACACACACACACACACACACACACACACACACACACACACACACACACACACACACACACACACACACACACACACACACACACACACACACACACACACACACACACACACACAGATGATGAAAAAAAGGCCAGTGAAAGAGAGACGGCCATTACCTCCCTATGGTGGTTTAAAAATAGTGCCCCCCCCCCTTCTCTCTCTTCCCTGGCCACAGAGCAGGGGAAAACCAGTGTGACAGATCTCCCTTTTACTGAGCTATGGGTATTTGTTGTTCCAGTCGGCCTCACTAGTAATTAGGTTGAGCAAGAGAAAGCCAAATTCCTCCCAAATCCCCTTTAATGGAGACGAAACCATCCAAAACATTACAATCTACAAGGCCTTTAATAAACGGCGGGACAGGGGGAGAGAGATGAGGGAGGTAAAGAGAGTGAGCGAGCGAGCGAGCGAGCGCGAGAGAGAGAGAGAGAGAGAGAGAGAGAGAGTGAGAGACAGAGACAGAGAAAGAGACAGAGAGACAGACAAAGATAGAGATAGAGATAGATGAGGAGAGGGGAGAGAAGAGATGAGGAGGAGAGGAGAGAGAGCGATGGAGAGAAAGAGCAAGGTAGAGAAAGAAAGAAGAGAGATTGAAGAAAGGAGGAGAGAGAGACAGAGAAAGAGGCCCCGGCTATGGGTCATTACACACTGGCTGGTCCGTGTACGTCCATCTCCTGAGGGAAATCGCCCTGGAGGGGGGTAGGTGGTGGGGAGGACTTGGCCCAGAGCAGAGTGCCCATGGAAGGCTACAGAACCGGGCCCAGATGCTGCCAATCAGTACCGGGGTCTTGGACTTTTCCTCAGGTATACACACTATTTCGACCCACTCAACACCAGGGTCTCATTCATACGCGCCCGCACACACACCCACCCACACCCAGGAACTGCACCTAACTAAGTGCAAATGGGATGTCCTGCCCTAGGTCTCATCTAACTGTAATCACAACCGAATTATTAAGACCCCCGTGTGCCTGCCCATTATCTGTGTGCAGTGGAGAGTGAATCCTGAGAGAGAGGGAGAGAGAGAGAGAGGAAGAGAGAGAGAAAGAGAGAGAGAGAGAGAGAGAGAGAGAGAGAGAGAGAGAGAGAGAGAGAGAGAGAGAGAGAAAGTGGGATCTGTTGCTGATGAGCACGGATGGGCTACGTGCACTTAGATCCAGGGTTGCCAGATGAGTCTGATGATTTCCAACCCAAAAAAATGTTCAAAACCCGCCTAGAAGCACAAAATCCCGCCCAATTCCATTGATTTCTATGGCAAAAATTGGGCGGGTTTTTCTGCTAAATGCCATTTTTACCCGCAAACAGCCATCCTAAGCAGCCCAATTGGGCGGGAAACAGCCCAATCTGGCAACACTGCTTAGATCATCCTGCCACTCAGGGGATAAACCGCCGTAACAGAGCTGTGCGCAACCCGCTATAGAACCATAAGCAAGGCTTATATGAGAGACAAGGAGAGCATGGCGGCCGGCAACTTCAAAAACACGGCTCATCGCAGTGACCGTGACCGTGACGTTGTTGCCCTGGATGTTGACGAGCTGTATCCTGCCAACTCTGTGAACCATGAGCCACTCAATACACACATACCAGAGGGGTTTCTGTGGACACACACACACACACACTTGAATCTAGACCAGGGATGGGCAACTTTGATGATGAGGACAGTGTTGCCAGATTGGGCTGTTTTCCGCCCAATTGGGCTGCCTAGAATGGCCGTGTGCATTTAGCATAGCATTTAGCGGAAAAACCTGCCCAATTTTGCCATAGAAATCAATAGAATTGGGCGGGATTTTGTGCTTCTAGGCGGGTTTTGAGCATTTTTTGGGCTGGATATCATCATCCTCATTTGGCAACCCTGGAGGAGGGCCACATTTTTTCATCGTCTACATTGGAGAGATATGACCACGGGTCTGGCGGCAATTCGCAGTTGGTTGCTCAGTGACTGCCGATATTGTTTGAGAGGCATTGGCGTTTCCCATAGGCCAACACTAATTACAATAGATTGATTCAGTAGTGTTTTTTTTAATCTGGGCATTATTATTATTTTTTTTTCATTACGTTTCATCTACGAGCCGCACTGAGTGAGCAGGCGGGCCGCATGTGGCCCCCGGGCCTCCAGTTGCCCATCCCTGATCTAGACTGACTACAGGGAGTTTGTCAATTCTGAGTTGTAGGTGCTGTTATGATTGAGATGGCAGTTGAGCATAAGTGTCGGCAAGCATCAACTCATGTTCCATCAACAAGGGGGGACCAAATAGGTTCCTTGTCCTGCGCCCAGGCAGAGAGGTGACCCAGAAATGCGTCCTCATTACATTGTATGTATTGAGTGGGGGTCCTTTTAGATTATTTTGTCCTGGGTCCAGCTGAAGTTGCCAGCGGCCCTTAATACACAGGTTTCTGTGAACAGGTGTTGAGTCAAGACTCATTACAGAGCAAGTTAATCATTTTGAGTTGTAGGTGTTGCTGTTATGATTGAGATGGCAGAGGAGCAATAAGTGTCTACGAGCATCAACCCTTGCACGTTTCCTTCTCAGCATGGCGTGTGATGCAGTGAAGTTTACGGTGCACGTTCACTCCATGCGGTCGGGCTATTAGGAAGACAAGGAGATAACCAAATTGGACCAGACTTTCACATCTGTTTCGGCATGCTACTCTCCAGTACAAAATAAAATCTGACATTTTGACAAAGTTATGATGTTTGAATGATCGCATATCCATGAAGGCATTCTGTTTTTTCCTCCAGGTATCTTTTTCAGCCAATTCTCACACAAACACATGCTGGGTTAAACAAGTCCACAGCTGGACCATTTGAAGGCAATGTACAGAGTTCACCAGCAGGAGTGCCGTTCTAGATCTTTGTTCATTAGGTTCCTTGATTTTGTGTTTGTGTTACTTTAATCTAGTTTCATTCATTCATTGAATTGTTTCTTTTATCGTATTTTTAAAAAAGGTACCAACACATTTGTTTACCTCTCCTTATGAAGCAATTTACAGTTTTAGATGTATGAAGGTAGTATAGAATGTGTTATGTAATTGAAATATTGGCAATGACCAGGTCCACATAAGGTATTCAAATCCAAATTAATTCTTTAAGGACTCAAATGTTGATTATATCCCCAAACTCTTTTACAATTATTATTTTTTACATCAGGCATCAAGACAAAAGGTCAATTAGTTCAGTTGTTTAAGTAACGTGGTCACTTTTGCACCCCATGAGCAATACTGATAGCACCATCTGGTGGTCAAATCAAGCAGCGAACAAAAATAAAGACAACAACGAGATGGATCTCAAAATATTGTTTATATGCCAATAGAAAAATCAAAAAGAACTTTGTATAAACCCAATTTCAGACAAGTTTTGGTGACACATTTGACAGAAATTTCGATGTAGATTTCAAAAAGGTAATACTGACATTTCTTCATAATTTTTTACCATTTCATCTCCAGCATTTTGAAAAAAGGTCATGCAAGACATAAATAAAGCAAATTAAGTCGAATCAGCTCAGCAGAAAAGGCGTCAACACTCACTCGGGACAAAACACCTACTCATCCACTCTACTTCTCTGGCACACTAACTCACTGTACAGTTACTTCTCATGCTAACAAAGTCTAACTTTAAAAGTAAATGGTACACAGGGAAACTTTTGAGCAATGTGTCTATAGAACGATACTTCTACAATATGTTGTTTGGAGCCTTTTATCTAGAACACTTATCAGGAGGACTTTGGTTCCCAGTTTCTGGGTGGGAATGTTTTTTTTTTTAATTGTCTGCTGCTGACCACATCATGTTGTTGCCTTGCAATATCGCTCAAAAAATTGCCCTCTGTATCATAACCTTTACAGTCATACAACGAACATACACATTTACATTAATAAAAAAACTCTTACCACACTCACCCCACAACAATAATCAAAGCTGCTCTACGAGAATAAAATGGGAATATAAAAATAAATTAAGACAAACCCCTGAAAAGGATGAGGAGCTAGAGTAACATAAGCAAATGTTTGCGAGGTCAAGGTCAAGTCCAAAGTCACGAAAAAGTCTAAGGCCCTCTTAGGGCCCCTGGGCTCAAGAACAGGAAGGGTGTGGGAGAGGAAGAGGGAGAGGGGAGGTGGACCTCACAGGTCTATGGGCTTGGTGGCAGACAGTAGCCTAGTACCTCCCACCAGAGGGTGCCTGGGGGATCCCCGATAATGAACAGCCTCCCTCTCGGCCACCTGCAGTGCGGCCGAGCCAGGTTTCTGGGGCTCCGCCGCCGCCGCACTCTTATTGGATAATGGCGTGTCCGCTTTGGCCCTCTGAGCCACCTTATTGGTCAGGTCTCCCAGCGCCGGGATCTGAGACGGGTGACAGATGGACACTTTCTTGGGCGGCACTGGCGGCCTGGTCTTTTTGGAGAAGGATGGCACCTTGGCAGGTGGCGCCACCTTGCTGTCGGCAGGCGGATCTGCAGGCAGAGTCAGAGGTTTGACCGTGGCCAGCCCCGCGTCCAGACTGGCGGCTTTAAGCATGGGCCCGGGCTTGGTCATGGAGGAGTCCGCCGCCTGGGCGCCGGGCTTTCTGGAGTTCTCCAGGAAGGAGTTGATGCGCCGGACCGACTGCCTCACGGGCGTCCTCTGGAACTTGATCGGCGAGCGCACCTTCTTCACCTGAGGCGACTTCAGAGTCAGCATGTTAAACTTCTGGATCTGTTCCGCCACCTTCAGGGCACGAATCTCTCGCACCGCCCTGTCCTGAGCCGCAGCAGACAGCTCCCCGTTCTCCTCGACCGCGTTTGGTTCCGGGTCCGTTTTAGAACCGGAGGGAGACTGCTCTTGCGGTACCGGCAGCGGTTCTTTGAACAGCGTTTTCTGGGCCCGGTGCGGTGTGGACTGGCATGCAGCAGAACCCAACCGGAACACCACGGGACTCTGGACGTCCAGGGCATCCACCAGTTGGCTGCAGTTGATCGCCTCGGGTATGTCTTGGATGTCCGTGCGGTCCAGGCTGTCGCAGCTGCCGTAGACGGCGCGCGTGGACATGTCTGCTGCGGTCCTGTACGAGTCTCTGCGCTCCCAGCACCCTCCGCTCTCAAACAACGCGCTGTCGATGTGCAGGGGCGACAGGGGCACGATTTCGATCTGTCCGAACGTGATGTTTTGCTCGTCCAGTAGCACGCACTTGTGAGAAGCAGAAGGGACGTCAGAGCAGCCTTTGCTCTTTGGCGTCTCCAGACTGTCGTTCGTCACAGACGCCTGGGCCCCATCGCTGTGGGAGCACTTGTCCTGCACTGACTCCTCCTGTCCAGAGGGGGCAGTGGCGTGTTCGTTCACCACAGTGAGCAGGTCATCGGTAGATTCGCTACCAGACGTCCTTTTGATCTTCAGCAGGGTGGGTGGTCCGGTCACAGCCTTGGCACCGACCTCACCGTCTGCTGAGGAGGGAGAAGCACTGTCCAGGCTCTCGGAGCTGGTGGCACAGCAGAGGCTCTTGGGAAGGCTGCAGGCGCTGGGAGGGGGCTTGGCGTGGACGATGGCGGGCTCCGAGAAGTAGTTGTTCTTCAGGCACACGTTCATGGGGGTGTCGGGGAAGGAGGAGTCGTGCAGGTAGGGTGGTGGGCGGCCTCCGCGGTTGTCTGGCGTCTCCGTGTTGCCGTTCCAGGAGCTGTGGTGGTCGTCGGCTGGGCCTCGCTGCGGGGACAGCAGGTTGTCCTCGGACTTGCTGATGAACTTGGTGGCTGCAGAGGAGGGAAGTGGGGAGCAGAGCAGAGCAGAGCAGAGGAATACACCCATTAAAGTTAACACATGGCATGAAGGAATACTTGTGTGCACTCGCGTGAAGCGCACAAGTCGTACATTGCATACATGCACACGCATATTCTAATCGACACTATACAAGTAGATGACTAAACCTTTGTTGACATCAAAGATAATCAAAAGGTGAGGAGGACATACCTCAGAGTAAGATGTAAATGAATTCAACACAGGACAAATAGTCAAGAAATCTACATCGGATGCCTTGTCAAATATACAGATGAGCTTTCCAAAGGATAATTATTACACAACACTGGACATCATACTGGCTGTAAAGCTCCATAATCAAGAAAGCATTGATGTACCAACACAAGTGTCCTTAATTGAATTTAGAAACACAATAGGGAGAGATCATGAGAGGAGATACCTTTACACGCGTGCTTGTTGTGCAACACAACAGCTGGGCTACTATCCAGCTCTTTGCTGAACTGAAAGCTGGTGGTGCTCTCCTGCGTTGCTAGGCGCCAGCCAATGCTCTCTGATCCCTTGGGCGCCGCCGCCAGGGTCTGGGACCCAAACGTCTGTTGGAACAGAGACACCTGCTTTACATCTCTTCGCTCAGTGGGGGGCGCCAGAAGCATATAATAACGCAAGACAGTTCTGTGTCTATGATGATGGTCATGCTGTTTTGAATATATCCCGACTTATTGCTTGGTAAAATATGAATTAAATGTCCCGGTAGTCCACTATCTCAGGAATAATTGGAAGCACCAGGTTTTAAGACCGATTGCCCCTGCTGTTCACATTTTACATACATTTTAAAAAGCATTCCCCACTCTGAAATCTTTTGATTGAATGCTTCAAATTACAAAACCAACTTTTTTTCATCTGGTTCATCTTTCATTGCACTGAAAGAAACACTAATGCTGATGAATAGTTGGGTAAATATTTTTTATTATCATTTCTTTTCTTGAAAGCAAATATACATATTCCCAGTGAAACTGGGTCACATAAAATATTTTTTCCAACATATTTTTTAGTAAGTCAGATTAAAGTGCCATCTGTTTAAGTGTTAAAATACTGCGCATTTGTTAAACTTTGACATTTCATATGCCAAGTTTGTACAGACATATACGTATATGCATGTCAAGTACACAGACACAACAATTATTAAGTGTCAGAAGATTGCGTCATGCAAAATCCAAAGATAATCAAATGCTGATTAACATTTGGTATACTCACTCATGACCAATCATGGAAAATAATATGACACAAAAAAATAAAGCTCATTAATCTCATAAGACAAAAAGTGTTATAAGTCCCCAATTACCAACACAGCATTCATTCATTTCATTTCTCAATTAGTGTTTCACTGATTGGAAATTAGCTCTACCATAAAAAAAATACCTCACATTAGTGTTGCAATAAAAACACTCAAATTAGTGTCACCATAAAAACACCTCAAATTACAGAAAGTGCCATCATGCGATGTGCCATCATGCAAGTGATTAATACGCAATTCACAGTACTGTATGTACACCATTCTGGATGTACATTCAGATCTGATTTACAGACACAGATTTTAAAAAAGAGCTTATCATTTTGAGCTCATCCTGAGTGTGATTACAGGTACAAGTTTTCCCTTTCTGCACTTACAGATTCTTTGATGCCCTTGCCCAGGCTGAAGCGCAGGCGAAGAGACTTCCTAGGGGCGTCTTTCTTGTGGACCTTGGGGGAGAAGCAGCCCGTCTTGCCAGACTCGTGCCTGGAAGAGAACAAAATGCACATGCATGCCACACGGATACACCCTTTAATTAAGAGATAATGAAATGTGCTTACTTGTTATCTTTCAGGAATCTTGTACAAGTACATGCTACGCTTTACTTTTCAACCCAAAAAATGAATAAAGCGCTAAAAAAGTTCAGTCAGCAAGCAATGGTAGCCAAGGATTTAATATTACAATGACTTTCTTAACATGGAGAAGCATGCCCCCTAGTGGTCATATTTTCACAGACACAGACAACCTGTTGAACACTCACACCTTTATGCTTCATGATTAATAAATGTCTACACCAGCATTCAATCACATCAAATTAACCCATTGATGCCTGATGTTGCGTTGCGCAACATTGGCCCTGGTGCCTGGAGCTGCATTACGCAACATTCAGGCTCATGAGATTTGAGACAACTTTATTAAAAATCTCTGTTTGAGATGAACGAACACATTCTAATGAAAGATGAGGGTCTTAGCGTTTAAATGTAGCTTAGTGCATCTTTTTATGTGGTTCAGAAGCTGAGATACTTGAGAAACTGAGATACTAAAAAGGGCTCAGGCATTCAGCACCCTTTTTTGCAGGTGCCTTATATTAGGCGTCAATTATGGCGTTAAGCAATACATAAAATATAGAAAAATGTCCATTTGTTTAAAGCATTTCCACAGTACGGTAATCTGACCTGCTGATCTGGTGCGTTCTGTAGCTGAGCCTCTTGCTCTTGCGGCGGGCAGAGCTGGCGGTGAGCCTGGTGCTGCGGCCCGTGGACACGGAGGGAGAGCAGCCAGAGGCACTGTGGACTGCAGCGGCAGGAGAGGGGACACACAACACACGAAACACACAGTAAGTCAAATAGGTTTTCACAAACATAATCATGAGTGTTTATTCTCTTACAGCATCCAAGGAACCACATTTTTTTTTAAACATATATAATATGGCATCTCATCTGTGCTGCTTTGCCAAAGGTCTTTTAAATACGTTTTAATTTGGTGTATGTTCACGGTACATTGCAGCACCAACAACAAAACTGACAATAATAATAAATAACAATAATACATTTCTTAAAAAAATTGTGTGGGCTAAAAACGTACTAGATCCTGGTGTGGAAGGGGCACCAAACAAGGCGCTAGGCAACAGCTCGATGCCCAGATTCTTCTTGACGGACCGCCGCTTCTTATGGGATGACTCCAGGTTATGACCCGAGTCCATAGGCAGCTTACGCTTGGTGTTGGGAGTCATGATCACAGGGGTGGCGGAGGAGAAGACTGTAACATGACACAGACAAAATAAAGATGGCATTTCTTTTTTAATAATAAAAGGTTTAAGTACAGTAATGGTAAGTAAGAATAATGTGTTGTGAACAGTGTGGTGATGCTTGTATATACTGTCGCTGAAGGAAGAATCAAGATGTTTAGTCAAAAGGTGAAGGGAGGTGAGTTTTTTAAAAAAGAAGAAAAGAAAAGTAGTTTCTGCCTCCTGGCTTGCATGATAGAATCAGCAAGTGGAAATGCAAGTGTAAGTAACCAATATTGTGAAGTGGAAGGCAGGCTTTAATTTCAATGGCTTGGAAGCATACCAAAGAAAAGAAATGTTTGCAACTTTAGAAGAAAAAAGAATCGCAATGCTGATTATAGAGGTCTTGGTAAAGTGAATCACTATTGAAAGATAAAAAAACACCTATTAAACTGCAAACAGATGGACGAAACATTCAACACACATAGCTGACAAGTTGCACAAGCAGAGCACTATACCAAAGCAGACAAGACATAAACACAAACAAAAACTCATTCTGTGGGTCATCTCACTTGGATTTACTACTTGGATTTTCTATTGATTTTTTACTCTTAAAGGATTAGGAAAGCGTTGAATTTTGACTGCCATTCAGGAACAAGCTTGCAACGACCAACAGAAGCGCCATTAAATGAAATTGTCATATGAGCGTGCGTGGCGATTTGGTGAGGCGGCCCAACCTGATGGAGCACCTACCTGCTTTATCAGACTTGTTGGGGGTGCTTGTAGGGGTTCTATTAACTATTAACTTATTCAGAGCGCCATTTACCATATCTGGAATGGAAAACAAGAACTGACACTTTGGTAGACGACATACAAGGGAGAAGCTGTTGCTAAAAGCTACAGATACCAACATTTAATTCCAACTGAAGGGATAGTTCATTAAAAAAATAAAATCAGCCAAGCATCCAACAGTGTTTGCCATTTTGATTCATGGTAAGTGGCAGGCATGCTTTCCTCAGCCCAATAATGTGCAAACATCCAACATCTAATAAAAGTGTTGAAGTCCAAGGCCAATTTTGTTTGTCTTAATTTGAACTATCCCTCCAAACATACAACCAGCGTTGTTAGTCTGAGAACAGGAGTGCGTTTCTCGATAGCGTCAGTGCTAACGCAGTTAGCAAATTACTTGGTTGCAATGCCAATTTCCCGTTGGCAACCTACTAAGTTGTTGACTGGTTAGCAACAATGCTTTCGAGATACTGGGTCCAGGTTATGTTGAGAAGTGCAAGTCCTAGCCTAGTGTGTAGTGTAGCTGTTGGGCAGCAGTTCTCGCTCACCTCCAAAGCTGCGCCTGGTGGTCCTCCTGTGGCCTGAGCTGACCCCGTTGTTATTCTCCTCGTGGCCGTGCTCCAGCGTGGGGGAGAAGAGGCCGTTGTCACAGCCCAGCATGGAGGGCACCTTCTCCTGGAGGAACTGGGGGACTACACCTGTCAACAACACCAACACAGTCCAGATGACAAAGGAGTATTGGTACACTCTAGGGATGCACCGATACCGATACTGGTATCTGCCCAGATACTGGCTCACTGCACTCTTACTCAAACACTTGCCGATACCAGGCACAGATACAGCTATTTACAAACCCCAACTCCGATGAAGTTGGGACGTTTGGTAAACAGTGAATAAAATCAAAATGCTATCATTTTCAAAACATTCAATCTATTCATTAGATGGAGAATAGTGAAAAGACCACATATTAAGTGTTAAAACCGAGAAAAAATATTGTTTTGGGGGACATATGTACTGATTTCTAATTTGATAAATCCAACACGTCTCAAAAGAGTTGGGACGGGGATCAGTGAAATTTAGTTAACATCCAAATAAGATAAAACAACAAAGAAGAACATTTCAAAATGAATTGTACTGACGGACAATATAGGTGTCCAGGTATAAGATCATCACAGAGAGGCTGAGTCACTCAGAATTAAAGATGCAAAGGGAATAATTACCATAGTTATTACATACATTTTTGAATTCCCTTTGATTTACCACGATTGAGTGTATACAAGACATATTTTTGTTAATAAAATCATTGTATAGGTTCATGACATCATGAAATATATATTGGCTGTAGTCTCACTCTAATTCCTGGAGTGCTAGAGCTATTGAAAATTGACCATATTAAGAATGCTTAATGCATGAAAATGATACAGGGGTGTAACATTCTCCTAAGCACCTGAGCTCACTTGAAATAGACCCAGAAGACATGGGAAACTGTCCTTTGCTTACAGAAGTCAGCAGAAGTTGTAGAAGTCCATTCTTTTTGACAATAATAGAGCATTGCACATCCTGTGCTACAGTGAAAACGGACCATCCAACTTGTGTTAGTGCTAGCTTCAAAAGTCAGCCTCCATGATGGCATGCGGGTGCAGTAGTGCATTGGTTAAGATGTTCTCACTCATCTGTAGAGTTAAATACAGTGCTGAATGGTATAAATGGGTTTTAAACAGCATGAAAAGCCACTCATGCATTATATTTTGAAGGGAGATCTTCGATTACTGCCACATAGTAAGGTCAAATTGCATTCTCTACTATGTTTTAACAGTTTGGCTCCATCATAAGGACCAGCCGGTGATAAAATGGTGGGTTTTTGGTCAAGACCTGTCACACTGTAAGCACTACAGAAAGGAAAACATTGCAAAACATGACAAGGAATACACCCACCATTTAAGCTGGTGAAATCATGTCCAAGATAGGAATTAACACGGTTTTTTATATAAAATCATCTCATCGGTTAATGTATTTAACTGTTAAGTGTTGTCTTTTGTTTTGTTTTTAGTCTTCCTCGACATTTGCTGCCATTTATTGTCCCCGTCCCAACTCTTTTGAGACGTGTTGGATTTATCAAATTAGAAATGAGTACATATGTCCCCCAAAACAATATTTTTTCTCGGTTTTAACACTTAATATGTTGTCTTTTCACTATTCTACATCTAATGAATAGATTGAATGTTTTGAAAATGATAGCATTTTGATTTTGTTCACTGTTTACCAAACGTCCCAACTTCATCGGAGTTGGGGTTTGTACATCAAACAAAGACATTCATGTACTCGTATCGGTTTTCAAAAAAAAAAAGTGGTATCGTGCAGCCCTAGTACATTCAGATGTACAGGTACTGAACCATAGAAAACGTAAGGTTGGTTTGCTTTGCACGCTGATGGAAAGACACAGGGTGTTTTTTATTGAAAGCAGAGCAGAGCTTAAATCATGCTGCTTTCTTCATTGCTCTCTCTGCAAACCTGCCAGCCTTTCTTTTTAAAACACCACCAAACTGTGAAAAAGTGTCACCACTCAGCAAAATTAAACAGTGCAAGAAAATGGTGAGTCATCCCAGGCTGTCCTGCCATTGAACTTGACAAGATGCAAGACTGTCATTACTCGTGAGTCGTGACATGCATTTAGAGAACTAGAGGGAAGCCAACGTGGAGGTTTCAAAACGGCCGCATGACTGAACCGTTGCACAACCACAGCAAAACTGGGCCGGTCCCCTCCTCAGTAAATTTGTTTTGTTTCAAAAGTTTGAAAGCACTTAGGTGTCACAACTACCAGCCAATGAAATGTTTCCACCTATGTCACAAGTTACAAATGAGATTTAATGTGAAGCCCCTTCTAAATACTGTACATTAGTGTACCAAAAGCATATTTGAAGCATAACTTCCTAAAAACCCCAAACACAAAGCCAACATTCAAACCTGTGGTTAAGGTTGACCTGAGTCACAACACGTACATCCTGCAACTCTGCACTCAAAACAAAGCTGGTTAAGTTAAAAACAACTTGACTTGGAGTCTCAATGTTAGGTAGAACAATACAGAACGCCGCTTTTCTCAAGTCAAATAATCACAAATGTAAACAATTCTGAAATATATAGTGTGTACTATGCTGATTTAAGTATGGTATAACTTCAGTGGTTGAGGGCCAGGGAAGAAAGCCTGAACACCTGAACTTCCAAAATTAATCTTGATCGATTCTACTGGTAAATGTAACATGCAGTCGCACACCTAATTTCAGACACCAGCCCAAAGATCTTTCAGCACTGAGTCCTTCACTCAAACCTTTAAGTCATGCAGCAGTGTTAATTTCGTCAACCATGACCATGACTAAAATATTTCGTCAATGCCCTTTTTTGATTTTCGTCATTTAGACTAAGACTAAGACTAAATTGGGAAGGCAATGACTAAAATATGACTAAGACTAAAATTGATTTTCGTCATTGTGACTAAGACTAAGACTAAATTTTAAAAAGCTGACGAAATTAACACTGGTATTAAATAAAATAGAGAAAAAGAGAACTAGTGTGTAAAGAAGTTTTATTCTGTACAGTGTGATATATGTTAAAAAGAGAAGCAGTGTGCGGAGAAGATGTCTATTCTCTACAGTCAATGATATATGTTAAAAGTGTGTGGAGAAGTTCTGTAATGTACAGTGTTGACTAAAATGATGAAAATGACTAAAAATTGACTAAGACTAAAATTGATTTTCGTCATTTAGACTAAGACTAAGACTAAATTGGGAGGGCAATGACTAAAATATGACTAAGACTAAAATTGATTTTCGTCATTGTGACTAAGACTACGACTAAATAAAAAAAAGCTGACAAAATTAACACTGTCACGCAGCCCAATATCTTGTCAGACCAGCTTTGAAGGCATTTACTAAAACCTATAGCGTGTACTTGCCCCCATTCTCAAGTCTGACTCCGTAGACACACAAGATAGAAATCTTGCAAAGCAAACCAACAGTCACAGGTATTCAGTATAAAGAAAATCAGCATCACAGCCAGCATAAGCTATGCAACACGCACACATGCACACACACATTGTGCCACCTACCAAAGTCTTTAGCGTTCTGTATGAAGCAGTGCACTATGGCGGCCTGCTGTTTGAGCCTCTTCTCCGTGCCGGCGTTCATCTTGTCCGCCCCCTCAGTACCGTGCAGCAGGTTGGGGGCGAAGATCACAGACAGGTTACTGCTGTCCATCTTGTTCTCTGCACATCTGCAACACAGCAACACCACAACATAACAATTCAAATGTTATGCACTTCTGAAACATGTATTCAACTCAATAGCATTACTTTACAACAGCTATTACATAATCATTACAACGACAAACCTACTACAAAACCATATTTGTTAAAAGCAAAATTAATGGGGAATAGGCAGTGGGAGCAGACTGTTCTTGATAATAGAATAAACAGTGTGCATCTAAAAATGCCAGTCTCACCTCTCAGACACGCTCTGCAGAAAGCTGAAGAAGTAGCGCAGCGTGTTGACATTTCGTTCGGGCAGCACGCAGGACAGCAGCATGGTGGCGGAGGTCCTCTCCTCCGGCGTGGGCAGCTCCTGGGCCTTCAGCAGGGCGGCGTGCAGCTCGCTGGGCAGCGCAGGCTCCGGCAGCTCCCTGAAGAACTGCTTGAGGAGAGCGGCCACATCCACGGGCAGGGCGGAAGACAGGCAGTCCTCTCCCTGATCAAGCTTGGCCTGAAGATAAAACAACATTCCATTACATATACACATTATACACACAAGACTGCTTAGCCAAAACTAACACAAAAACACTTAATCATCCATTGACTTTACTTCTGACTTATTTTTCCCTGAGGTCTATGGCATTATTGTTGTACAGCTACATTTATGTTGTTAAGAAGACAAGTTATTTTCATGAATGAAAAGAGGACAGCACTCCTAGTTACTTTACTGCCTCTTTCTTTTTTTTAATAATTCGGAATTAGCATCCAGTTCCTCTTTACTTTTATTGAGGTGAGAGTATTATAAAGCTTATTTTTATGAATGCACGTGGTCCGTTTTTATTTTTTAATGTCTATATCCTTCTTATGACTATGTCAACAGCACCCATTGTGGGTCTGCAGATTAGTAGTTTAAGCACATGGGTTTATTTTTATACAACAATGTTCATGAATATGCAGCAACCAGTTCTACTAGATACGTTCCGCAACACACCCACACCACCACCATAAGAGCCACTACAGCTGCATGTCAAACAATGGCCATCCAAGTCAAGGTCCCCCTTGGGAGCGAAAGGAAGGTCAGACGGAGCAATCACTCACCCGGAGAGCCTTCAGACGAACAATGGAGCCAGACTTTCTGAACAAACCCTCCGTGTTTGCATGGACCAGGAGGTATGTGCACGCATCCACAAGAAAACTGCAAGCAGGGAAAAGTGTATATGACTCAAATATAGTCAAGAGATTCTAATATGAAGACTGATTTGAAAACATTACATAGAGAGACATATACATAAACATTTTACGCGTTTACATACTGGATATAAGTGAAAACCTTCACACAAAATACTTACGTTGGAACAGTGCCATAATCAAGGAGAGGGCAATAAGGCAGGCTTTCAAGTGCTACCCCAAACACCTTCACCTAAGAAAACAATTAACACACAGTGTACTTAAGCCAATGCATACCTGGAATGCATTTTGCACATAAAGGTCGATTCAAGCCCTAACAAGCACAGCTCCCTCCCAGACCCACTCCTAATTGCACGCATGCAACGGCTGAACATTCTTCAACAATAAACAGACAGACATTTTAAGACCCACCTGACGATATTGGCAGCACAACAAGCATACCAAACTGTCAGTTATAAACAGATTTGGAAATAGCAACTGTGCCAGTAAATCACACAAACAACATAACCACCTTTAATGGCTTAATAAGAACCCCGTGTTGTGACTTCGTAAATACAACTCTTAACTACTAATAGAAATTGTTGACTTGATAATTCCATTGGGCTCAATGGTTGTTGATGTGCTTGCTTTCTTTTCCCAGAACTGTTGACGTTAACGTCACACAGACAGACTTGTATTTATATGGCTCTGGGAACATGAAGCTGCTAACAATGCATTTGTCCTCACAGAAACATGAATGATAATGATAGAAAATGGAAATTGGGTGTGCAAACTTTATTTACACAACTTGGATCCCAACTTCCGTGATATCACACAAAAACGAGACCATGTTTATATTTTATATTGGATCATTGCAGCATAGCAACGAATATGCTTGCATGGATTTTTGCGAGATGGTCTAATTTAGTTGCAATGTAGTGATTCACTTACCGACTGAGTTATTGGCAGCAGCTTGCTCGCTTTGTTTTTGTTCCAGTTTTTTGTTTTGATGTTGTATGTGGCTCGAAGATGCTGCACGACTGCCAGTCGCATCACATTCCTTTCTACAACCTTCATTGTCACTTCCCAACAAACAATCTCAATTCAACTTCCCGTACAAATCGTAGGCGCTAGCTAGTCAAGTCTAGCTAGCAACCAAACCAACCAACACTTGCCGACATCTGTCTTTTACTTTCAACGCTATTTCAAGCCTTATGCAAATATGCTCAACGGTTCAAACCGTGTAATTACTTAATCCCTTCGTTTAATTTACAAACCACTCTCCCAGAACAATTCTTACTTTCAGTACGCAGCCTTCGTCCACCATGTGACTCCCAAACTGCCAACAACCGGAACTTACACTAAAATATAGTTGCGAGGTTATCACTAAGAAGTAAATATTGTCGTTAAGTATGCAAACAGCTAGTTTAAATCAGATTGTTGCCGACCAATCTCATTTGCATTTCTGTTGCTAGTTTCTGTCAACAGGCTAGTATTCGGCTAACTACACAAGTAAAATCCAATACTGGAAGTTAAGTAACGAAATAATTGCAATTATCTAACACAATATACGTACATAACAACAAACTACGCTACTATATACAAGTGTACACGCATGCATTCATACAACAAAACGTACACATACCCAAACTTAACTTCACACTCGCTCACTCATTCACTCTCTCTGCCCCTGAGTTTTTTCCGCAAATATTTCAAACGGCAGCAAAAGCCCAAGCAGCCAATTTGAAGGCTTCCGATTGGTCGAGGGATGTTCAAAAATGAGGACCCCAGGGCTGTTTGGTATACTGCCTGAAACAAAAGCAGTTTGTGGTTTTTGCTGCCCCTAGTGGTTTACCAGACTTTACTTACTTTAATTAATAAATAAATAAATAAATAAATAAATAAATAAATAAATAAATAAATAAATAAATAATCACATGAATGAATGAATGAATGAATGAATGAATGAATGAATAGAGTAGTAGAGTAGAGTAGAGTGCTTTTATTCACTAGCCTATATAAATATAGTGAGATTCTGTTTGGTAGCAACCCACAATGCCCACAAAATAAAAGATATATTAACAGTAAATAAATAATATATAAAAATCCATATGCATCTCACAGTATCGATAGTCCTGAAGTATTGAGGGGGGGGCAGGTGACGTATTGAGTTGAAAAGTCTAATGGCAGTAGGATAGAAAGTGTCCTTCATTCTCGTAGTGCGGGCACGCAGAGTCCTAAAGCGCCTGCCAGAGAGTAGCATGGTGAAGAGCCTGTGACCAGGGTGTGTGTGATCTTTAAGGATGTTTAATGCTCTGTTTGTGCAGCGTGTATGGTGGATCTCCTCAAGTGTGGGTAGTTGGCATCCAATGATTCTCTCTGCTGTTTTAATGATGCGCTGTAACATCTTCTTGTTGTCGTGTGTGCAGCTGGTGTACCAAGATGTAATGCTGTATGTAATTACTGATTCAATTGTACACCTGTAGAAGTTAGTGAGCAGATCTCGTGGTATTTGGGCCTTCTTTAGAGTCTGAAGGAAATATAGCCTTTGGGATCCCTTTGAATGAATGAATGAATGAATGTTCCTCCCTCTTTTTTGCAGACAGTCAAGCCCAAATAGTGTCAGACCTGGCTTCAATTGTGTTGAGATGTTGAAGTATCGCAAAAGCAATCAAAACCAAACCCAGTCATTATTGCCAAACAGACTTCATTTTATTACAACAACAACAACAATACATTTATATACACTAAAGGACAGAGTGGAGATGTGGAAAGAGGTTGTTTGTTTAGAAGCACTTCCTGTGGACGATGGAGGGTCCTGCCTCATCGTACTCCTGCTTGGTGATCCACATCTGCTGGAAGGTGGAGAGGGAGGCCAGGATGGAGCCACCGATCCAGACGGAGTATTTACGCTCAGGAGGAGCAATGATCTGTAGAGGAGGTGAAACGAAAAGAGATTTAATAATTGACAACAATGAAATAATATGCAAATTGCAAGAAAAAATACATACAGTAGTCACAGAATAGGTGACATCTCATTTGTACCTTTTCCATCCAAAGCACAATATTTAATTTTAGGGTAGGCAACGTCATAATGAACACTATTTTATTCAATTAAAAAATATCAACATCAATCAATAGGCAATATGGGGTACTGTTGGCAGCAGGTTAGTGGTTTTATCAGGATAAAACACATTTAAGGCCGGCAAGAGTGTCTCACCTTGATCTTCATGGTGCTGGGGGCCAGGGCTGTGATCTCCTTCTGCATGCGGTCAGCAATACCAGGGTACATGGTGGAGCCACCGGACAGGACGTTGTTGGCGTACAGGTCCTTACGGATGTCAATGTCGCACTTCATGATGCTGTTGTAGGCGGTCTCATGGACTCCAGCAGACTCCATACCTGTAGTGCACAAGACAGACAGACAGAGACGAGTTAGGTAACATGAAACAAACAATTGTGCCAGGACCTATGTGCATTTTTATCATTATTATTTGTTTGTATCTTATATGTTATTTGGTTGTTGTTATATGGTATCTTGGAGGCTGTGGGCTAATGTTGAAAGTGTTGGTCTTGGGATGGTTTCTCGTATAGGGCTCACCAATGAAGGATGGCTGGAAGAGAGTCTCGGGGCAGCGGAACCTCTCGTTACCGATGGTGATGACCTGGCCGTCGGGCAGCTCGTAGGACTTCTCCAGGGAGGAGGAGGAGGCGGCGGTGGCCATCTCATTCTCGAAGTCCAGGGCGACGTAGCACAGCTTCTCCTTGATGTCACGCACGATCTCACGCTCAGCTGTGGATGTGGAATACAAGTGAAGGGAGAGTGAGTGATAAGGAAGAAAAACACATCTGTAGAAAATATTCTTTATCATTACAGTCAACTAAATTTGTTATAACAGAATGATGTAAAAAACATGGTAAAAGACTGACCTAGATCCACAAAAATGGCTGAGCCCTAC
Organism: Engraulis encrasicolus; assembly: GCF_034702125.1. NCBI lineage: Eukaryota > Metazoa > Chordata > Actinopteri > Clupeiformes > Engraulidae > Engraulis > Engraulis encrasicolus. The sequence continues at coordinate 12,066,456 of NC_085875.1, forward strand.
CTTTCCATTCATTAGTGTGTTAAACTTTCTCTAAATTACTTAAGAAAGTGTTAGTACTCACCAGTTGTGACGAAAGAGTAGCCTCTCTCAGTCAGGATCTTCATCAGGTAGTCAGTCAGGTCGCGACCGGCCAGATCCAGACGCATGATGGCGTGGGGGAGAGCGTAACCCTCATAGATGGGCACGTTGTGGGTCACACCATCACCAGAGTCCATCACAATACCTGTGGAGGGAGGGCATCAAAAGACACGGCACACATATTTCTTTGTTAGCGGTGGCCGGGTGCCATGAATGCTGTTGACACATTGTGTAACACTAGCCACTTGGGGCATGTGGCACGTCGTAAAGGGGACAATGCTGCTGACACGAATAGCAACAGGTGTACGCCACACATCACAGTCAGTGGAGGGATTAACGTTAATGCTTGGCTATGTGACAGCCATTCCTCTCGCTATCTGTCAACTAATCAGCGATCCTCTGGCGAGCCACATAATGTGTTATATGTACAGTATGTGTGAGGGGTTGACCCTGGTTGGTTGATCTTTAGATCTATTTCCTTTAATCACACAGTGAAGCACCCTGACCCCCTTGGAATTATCAGGGCATATAGTAGGGACTGTATACGTGTTGCTATGCTTTAATGTGACTGAGTAAAGGTGACATTATCAACGTTATCAATATCAATATTACGTTTTAGATATACATTCATTATTTACATCCTACTTGTTTTTTTTATTAAAGGTCTAGTTTGTATTTTATTGTTATGGTTTTGTTGGTTTGCACAACTTCATTTGAGCAAACCAGTTTCTACGCCTGCTTATCATTTCTATAATTCACTGTACGGCTTTGTCAATAAAGTTAACTTTGATGTGAAAAGATAGAATAAAGTTTTTACAGATACTGACCGGTGGTACGTCCAGAGGCGTACAGAGACAGCACAGCCTGGATGGCCACGTACATGGCGGGAACGTTGAAGGTCTCAAACATGATCTGCAAGGTGGGTCATAAACACATGTATTTAAAAACACAGTCCGTGAGTGCACTCTCTCTCACACACAGAGGCATTCATTTCACACCTTAAAGGTGACATTTATTTGTGATGGTAACATGAGGCCAGCGGGTACCTGGGTCATCTTCTCCCTGTTGGCCTTGGGGTTGAGGGGGGCCTCAGTGAGCAGGGTGGGGTGCTCCTCAGGGGCCACACGCAGCTCGTTGTAGAAGGTGTGGTGCCAGATCTGCACACATGAGGATTTGATATTAAGTAGACATTTCAAGATAGGTGGGAAGGCAAAGACAGTGGCATGAGTGGTATATGTGTAAAAGTGACTTGTTTTGTGACATTATTAAACACCACTGCAAGCTCATTGGCTGCATCTGTATTATAGCCATTATAATAACATTTGTCTGTATTACTAACAATCCATTATACCATGGTATAACAAATCCATACTATACAACTAAAATACAATAAAACTATAATAATTATGAGAGTAATTCATGTTACTGTATGTTAGTGTGACATGTTATGATGTAAGACAGGGTAAAAGAGACCCACCTTCTCCATGTCGTCCCAGTTGGTGATGATGCCGTGCTCGATGGGGTACTTGAGGGTCAGGATACCTCTCTTGCTCTGGGCCTCATCACCCACGTAGCTGTCCTTCTGACCCATACCCACCATCACACCCTGCGAGTGGAAGAGGAGAGAAGAAAAATGCATTGTGGGTTTTATTTTTATATTTATTTTTACAGACGCACGCACACACACACACACAGGATATTATGTGAGCATGGATATGCTACAAAGAAATGGTCATTTTGAATTGGTCAACATTTTGTTGACAATCCATGTACTTTTACACTATTCACCTCACTAACTAGTTGCTGAGATCAGAGTTGTGAAACGTCTCTCCATGGTGATATCAGAGAAGAGACATGAGAAAACTCATCACTTCAAAAAAACTGTATTGAGGTTTGACTCATATCTGAACCTGACTGAACACACAAAAATGTGTTCCTTTTTTCCCTTCTACTCTGCACCTGAGATCATGATTTCATACATAGTGTAAACTTGTACTTGGTTTAGTAAGCAGTATATGTATTGAATTAAATCTCTGTTATTATGCTTCAGATTTTTCCCTAGTAATTTGGTTAACTGCTTTTGTTAAAAAAAGTGATGTGTACATATTTATGCAGAGAGTAAAGGTAATGATATACAGGGCAACTTAATGTTACCGGGCAACAATTGTGCTTGGCTCCTAATTTGGTGATGGATCAGCAGCAGACATTTTTTTCCCCAACTATCATTTCAAGTTCCCTTGATAAAAGTGTTGTAGAGATAAACATCCCAAACAACATCTTATAGTGTCGGTGCTGCCCACAAACATTGTTCAAAAAGTTGCCCTGTGTCATCACCTTACCATTCACATATAAGCACTGCTATGCACTGCTATGTAACTAAAGACCTTCAAGAAACAACTAAAGACCTTCCTCTTTCGAGAGTATCTACTAGACTAATGCTTGAGCTGGCCTTGCCCCAGGGTAGACTCCTGACATGATGTTTAGTTTAGTTTAGTTTGTGTGTGTATGTTTGTGTGTGTGTGTACTCCTTATTTACTCTATATATACTGTATATATATATTTTTTTAAATAAATAACACCTCTTTGCAACTGCACTTGTTGTTCTGTATATCTCCTGTGCACCTTGTATTTGCTTGTGATGTTGGCTTGATTATGTCCTCTTTTGAAAGTCGCTTTGGTTATAAAGCGTCTGCCAAATGCAATGTAATGTAATGTACCCACCTGGTGACGAGGTCTGCCCACGATGGAGGGGAAGACGGCGCGGGGAGCGTCATCTCCGGCGAAGCCAGCCTTCACCAGGCCAGAGCCGTTGTCGCACACGAGGGCGGTAGTCTCATCATCGTCGCACATGGTGGCGGCTTAGGGTGTGATGACCTGACGTGGGGGTAAGGTAATGGTCTGTTTGGGGAAAAAAAACAATAAGAAGAAAAGGCCAGTTGGATAATTGTCATGTAACAAGTTCTGATTACTTAATAATAATCTCCTATAATTAAACTTGGAGATTTTAACTGTTGCTTGATGTGTAACTGTGAAGAGCAAAATTACTTTTACTTTCTTGCCAGCGCATTCCACATTCCACAAGAAATATCTACCAGTCTACAGTAATGTCATGACTGAAGTTATGGATAAGCAACTCTGTCTGCACTCTTCCATTATGTAAACACTGCCCACACTTTCCGGAATTTCTTTAACCCTTCCCATTGACATGTAACACTACCACAGCTTGTGCATGGTTCTTGAGATTGGGGAGCTTTCGTTATCAGTTAAAGAGATTTTCAGTCTGCCAAAAAAAGACACCATGCACTACCGAGCCAGACGTCCCTTGCCTTGCCTGGTCGGCTATTTTAGGTTGACAACCCCCCTCCAGCCTTTCTCCTCCAAAGGCTTAGCAGCCAGCTCTACCTATCAGAGCCTATTTGACATAAAGCAGTTTGGTGCTTATCAAGAGAGTATCCCTGCAGCTGTCGACACCTCTGCTTGCGATGTGGTTGCTAAGGCCCATTTGTAATAGCTTAAAGCATGAGATTATGCAGTCCATCTATTGCCAGAAAATGGCAGGTATGACACTGACACTGCCAATCAGGGCTGTTTTATGGGCCAAGGAAATGCAGGTTCAATACTATTGTCCTATTACACATACAAGCCTACTGTATTATACTGTACATATTATACTATATCATTGTGCCTATTATCCACAGATTATATTGGCCTTTTCTGCAATATCAACAGCTAAGATGTTAGAAAGGAATTCTCTAATCTTTGGTCAAAAGATTCCTACAGAGGCAGGCAATATTCGGAACAGTTACATCCTAGATTGCAAATGCCTAACGCTCCCCAGCTAAAGGCGACTGTTAAAATCTCAACGTTCACTAAGAACTTAGGTTGCATCAACAATAATACTTGTGACAACAATGCCACTGGCAATACTCTTTCTTCCATATTTAAGGAGAAGTGGTAAGCATTAACCCAATCTGAATGTGATGGCACCTGCCAGTGTGAAATCAATATCGGCATCATTTTGACTTTTACACTGAATCATGAGGGCGTACTGGAGAAGGCATTTTACAGCATCAAACACTAAATCTCTGTCCACAATTAGGTGATGTTTATAGTACTTCTGCAATTAAGACACTGAATAGTCCGCCTGTTTACACTCTGTTATAGGACATCAGCTGGGCCTACTGATGCTGAGTCTTGAGTCCGTATAAACGAAGACACTACCACAGACTGCCTAAGTTTTACGTGTAGTAGTATAAACGTATACTGTATTAAACTTGTATTTAAGCACACTCCTTTGGTTCTGCATATGTACCCCTATACTTAGAGACAGTCAATGACCGAAGACAGAATTCTTGCATTAGAGCTCCTGTTCAGTGTTGTAACAAGTTACTATCCAAGAATAAGTTGTATTCGTGCAGTAATGAGCAGTGGTGTAGTCTACGTAGAACGCAGGTATACGGAGTATACCCACTTCTAAATTTCTGGGATTTCAGTATACCCACTTAAAATTGATCGATCCATTATTTAGAATAGGGCAAATATATACAGTATACCCACTTCAAAAATGCTCAAATATACAGTATACCCACTTCAAAAAAGTAGACTACCCCACTGGTAATGAGCAATCCTGGCTGGCATTGCTGTGTCACTACAGAGCTTGCACTACAGGCTGGAAGAGCAGAGGATGCACTTACCAAGCGGTGTCAGCTGCGGCTGGGACAGAGTGCCAGGGGGAGAGGGCTCCTTAAATACCAGCCTGGCTGGGGGTGCAGGGGTGGAGCATGGGGTTCAAAGTCCAAATATGAACTTACAAAAAAGAGAGGGAACAACACTGGTGTGAGGATCTTTACCAGATAGGGTGAATGCTTCCCCAAAATGGATGGGATAGCATGAAGAAAACACATGCATATTTGTTACTATGTTACTATAATATTATTTATCTTATTCTATTTTTCTATTACCAGAATGTGCCGGAGATATGTCTGTGCTACAGTTATATTAATTGCACAGGACGATTTCAGTCTCACTTTTATTTTATGAAATTCATCAGCATAATATCATGAATGACACTCATGATATATCATGATCATATGATATCATATGATATCATATGACATCAACATCCTATCCTTTTAACCCTGTGTTCTGCTGGCCAAAGTGAGCCTTGGCACACATATTATTTTCAAATTTGAAAAATAAATTGTAAATTAGCTATAATATCAGATATTTTAAAACTAGGACTAGTGGAAGTGTTTTATTATCATGATGACTGATTGAGCACCACTGAATACTACACAGATAAAAGATGAGGTATACACAGTATGTGTATTAATAACATGACTCTGGATTATTCGTGCCACTTCAAAGTGAAAGCAGCCAGCTAATAAAAACAATCTGTGTCACCCAGCTTATGTCATCGTGAGCTGTGTGTGTGTGTGTGTGTGTGTGTGTGTGTGTGTGTGTGTGTGTGTGTGTGTGTGTGTGTGTGTGTGTGTGTGTGTGTGTGTGTGTGTGTGTGTGTGTTACGCCCGGCTCTGTGTGTGTGTGTGTGTGTGTGTGTGTGTGTGTGTGTGTGCCGGTGTGTGTGGGAGAGAGAGAGGCGCTATGTCTGTTTCAGGAAATGTTTGGGGAGAGTTTCCTCGCCCAGGAAGCATACTCTATATGTCAGTGGGCCAGCCAGCCAGGCAGGCAGGCAGGCAGGCAGGCAGGGCTAACCTCATACTGCTCTGGTATGTCTGGAGAAGAGGCCTCAAACATGAGAACAGCTGAGCAGTAAAACTCAGATCCCCATACAGATTCAGATGGGCCGTCCCGCACCGCGCTACCGCTTGACTGGCTGCACTGAGGCACGGGGCTGCGTCTTGATTGGCCGGCCGCTGTCCTTATAGGGTTATGCCGAGTAACAGGTGCTGCTCAGGCATCCAGTGCGGGCCTGTAGGCTGGCCTGAGGGGAGCAGAGCAGAGCAGAGTGGAGCAGGGGCTTTGGTGGGTGTTGAGCTTTGTTAGGGGAGCTCCTTATTCGTACACACCCACTCACCCACACACCATACACACACACATGGTGCGCACACATATGCACCCATACACACGCGTGCACACAAGCAGGCAGGCAGGCAGGCAGGCAGGCAGGCAGACAGGCAGGCACACACGCGCACGCACGCACGCACGCACGCACGCACGCACGCACGCACGCACGCACGCACGCGCGCACGCACGCACGCACGCGCGCACACACACACACACACACACACACACACACACTTAGACACAGCCCTCCCCCTCTCCCCCCTCCTCCATTTCTCTCTCTCCGACTACCCATGTATTGCTCTCTCACTCTCTCCGTCCGCTCCGCTCTCTCTACCCTATGTGGAAATACCGCCACATTCCCATTAGCGGCCTGTGTAGTGTGTGTGTACTGAAGTAGGCCCTTGACATACTTAAGGTTTTTTTTCCACCTCATCATTATGTATCTGGCCCTCATATCAGTGTTGAAAGGCTGTTTCCTTCATTTGCTAGTGGCTCATAGATACACCATATAAGGACGATATCCTGCATGGCCTACAATGGCCATGGTGTTGTGCGTATAGGCCTGAATGCATGGTGACAAAAAGCCGCTATGTTACAACACAAATAGATGACTCGATAGTCAAGTCACGGCTACAGCCACTTGTTTCATCTTGGGTGCTTGAGTGCTTAGGCAATGTAATGTTATACTCCCCCCCCTTCAGTAATGAGATTTTAGATGAATGGGCTCATGTATTAGATGATGAGAGGACTTGTTTGTTGAGCCTGCTTGCGGCCTGTCACAGTGGATTATGTGCGAGCATTTTGTACCACCAACAGAGCTGAGCTGGGAGAATGGCGGGCGGCTGCCTATTTTTAGACGTTTTCTTCTCTATCAGTATTGATAGGAGCAGGGAGGCCGACAGCGGTGGGACAAAGGGGTCAGTTGTCCTGGGCCCAGATTCGAGTCCATGGCTCAATGGTTAGAGCGCTGGTCTATAGGTCAGAGGGTTGCTTACCAGCATGAAGCAGTGGTGTAGTCTACATAGAACGTGGGTATACGCAAGTATACCCACTTATAAATTTCAGGGATTTCAGTATACCCACTTAAAATGGATTGATCCATTGTTTTGAATAGCACAGATATATACAGTATACCCACTTCAAAAAATGCTCAAATATACAGTATACCCACCATTACAAATTAGACTACACCACTGGTCTTAAGTGCTCTTGAGCAAGGCACCTAACCCTACATTGCTCCAGGGCCTGTAACCAATACCCTGTACCTAAATAACTGGAAGTCACTTTGGATAAAAGCGTCAGCTAAGTGTAATGCAATGTAATGTAATGTAATGTAATGTGAGGGGGGGCCTTTAGATGACTTTGTCCCAGGCCTGGCCAGAAGCTGTCAGCGGCCCTGGATAAAGAGCTGGATGCAACCCTCCAGGATTCCCCTTTACCACTGAGCTGGCCTTCACCAGCAGCCTGCTGGCATTGAGGGAGATAAAGCAGGACTGATGGTATCTCCTCAAGTGGCTGATTTTGGAAACAGGCCATTCCCCAGACAGAGATGGGTTTGGAGTGACATTTTCCATCAGGGTTATGATAATATTGTGGGTGTCAGAGAAATCTGGTGGTGGTGGGGGTGAGGAGTGGGGGCTGGGCACGCACTGGTATCATACTGGTGGTTATGTATAGTAAATGCTAGCCCTATTGTTACCAAACTTTAAAGGGGTATGCCACTATTTTGGGGCTTATTAATACAGTTAAAATTGTTGGCTGGGGTTTATAAAGGTGGTAAAGTGTCTTATTTTTCATGTAAGCCGTTGTCTTGCTTTAAGATAAGTTAAAAGAGGGAGCATGTTGCTAAGCTAGTGAAAGTCAATGGATCCGTGTAGCATGCTGGCACACGATTTTAACTGTATTAAGCCCCAAAATAGTGGCATACCCCTTTAAGGCATTGATTTTCAATGTCACCCTTGCAAAGAGTATTATTGCTTTTGAGAAAAACGAAACACAAAAAACAATAAATAAAACAATGTATCAGGTCCCTGTGATGATTGAATACTCCTACAACAGCTAGCCACCATAAGGACTTTCCTGGTCCATGACCAAACCATTATAAATCATGGAAAGTTGAAACATGGTAGGCTATTGAAGACAATATCATAGAATGTTGTTGGAAATAAAACATACCAACACTGGAAAAAATAATAGAAGCCACTAACTAACTAATAACAACAAATCAACCAACCAACAAACAAACAAACAAACACACAAACAAGCAAACAGGCCTACCTGGATGCTTGCAACCCCTTTTTTTTCACCCTTCTTGGGCACCCTTCTTGGGCAGTGATAGGCTAGCTAAAAAGCCTGTCTTTCATATTTTGCAGAATCGACATATTATATTGTATTATTATATTATATTATATTATATTATATTATATTATATTATATTATATTATATTATATTATATTATGTACAGAGCATTATGAACAAATAAGGTATGTTAAGCATGTTTGCTACTAAGCATGTTCTAAGCACGTTCTGTATTTTGTGCCAATGCTGCCATCTAGCCTTGTTTTGTTTTCAGTCCTGTTCACTCCACGTTGCAGGTGCAGCATGATGACATCTCGCCTGTGCTTACCATGCTGACAGACACGTGAAGTAGTAATGTGTCGTTCACGAACGAACCGTTCGTTTTGAACGAGTCTTTGAAGTGAACGAAGCGAACTAGTTCCCCGCCTCTCGTTCACTTCGTTCGTTGGTGAATCACCGGTCTGTCACTAGTCAGTCAGACAGTAGCAGAAGTGGTCGTCCAATGAGCATTTTAATCTGCGCAAAGGGGCACCACTTTATCTCTTAATGTGATATCTTAATATTACCAGAGTTTTTACACATACCGGGTATTTAGTTCATAATTTAGAAGAGCTCAGCAGTTCACATAGTCCACAGTTCACAGCTCTGAACGAGCTGAGCTCTCGCTCCTGAACGAGGAGCCAGTGAACTGCAGCCAATGGTTTCCATGACCACGAATACACAACTTAACGTGGCAGAGACAAAGGCATAATTCTAGTTGGAAATGCCACTTGTAAATGATTTTTTTTAATGGGTGATACTGTTCAATACATAAAATTAATCTGCAAAATAGGTTTCAGGTGATATGTTTAGACACGAGGAGCACCTTAGATCTACACAGCACAGCGAGAACGAACTGTATTGAGCCCGCGAACGAGAGACCAGCCTGGGCGCATAGCAACAGTCTCCATGACCACGAATAAACAACTTAACGTGGCAGAGACGAAGGCATACTTTTTGGTTAAAAACAGCTTGTAATTGGGCTTTTTTTTAAACGTTTGCTGCTGTTAAATAAATAATATAACTAGGCAAAATGAGTTAAGTTGATATGTTTGGACATGAGAAGCACACAGGCAAAGTATGAATGCCCCCCTCCTCCTCTCGTTCACTGAACTAGTTCGCTCGACATTCACCCCTTGCTCTCCTGCATTGTGGCGTGACGTAATCAAAATGAACGACTGAACGAACTGTGAACGAACGAATTCCTCAGCAGAACTGAACGAAGAGAACGAACTGGCGCGAAAGAATCGCCATGCCCTTCACTAACGTGAAGTCGGCGACAATAGGGTGCAACAAGTACAGAAAAAAAACATCTGACCAGTCGCTTTGAACCAGAAAGACACACTGACACCAAATAAATTATCTAAAAAATCTGTAAAGTGTTTTGTTCATTCATGCATTTAAGCAGCATTTAAGTAACACCCTTCAGTCACATAGTAATAACTACAATGGTAGGCTATTACAGTAACAACTATGTAGTAACATGTTCATTATAACTACATAACGCAATGGATGTCCACGATTTCAGAAGTAACATGCAATTCACACACCCGTGGTTAATTTTATGAAAATAAGCTACACTAGTCTAAACTCTAGAATGAGTTTGGTTATTATTTTGTAACAGGATATGAAGTCACTGCCCGGAAGTTCTATGTGGCTACTGTGTTGTTGCGGGGATTTCACGTTGGTTAGCTGTGTGTTGTGGGTGCGTACAAACTCAGCACAGCCAAAGGTTTGGATAATATTAAGTAGCGGTAGTTATCATCGAATTGTAATCATGTAGGGCGTTTCCGCAACGACAAGGTGCATAGCAGCAACTAATTAATTGTTGTTGCAGTTTGGTGCTAGCCACCCACCCGTTTATTTTGAAAGAGGTGTGCGCGAGATATGTGTGCTGTGGTGGTGCAAGATGAGCAGCCCTCCGCACTCTCCAGATGGGACCGACGACGACTACACTGTTCAGCAAGAAAATGAACTTGAAGCCCTTGCAGCGATCTTCGGAGACGACTTTGAGGACCTCCGAACGAAGAAACCATGGAAGGTACCCGACCTGTTTCTTACTGTGCTCCCTACTGAACTACTGAGTTGCCGCCCACATTGAAAGTTTCCCCTGTTTAGTAAGCATGGGCTGGCAATTTGACAGCATCGATAGGTGACACGTTGAGCTAATGACAGGTTGTTAGCCTGGAGCGAGGCATTGGAGAGTGGACTGATGTCTAGGGTCCACTTCACCACCCCACTTCAGTGCTCGCAGGAGGTCTCCCGTTATAGACTGTACTGTGTAAATGTGCTTGTTCACACCGTGCAGCCAAAATAATGTCATGTTCCTCCCCGCAAACAGATCAAAAGACCGGCAGAGGTTTACCTAAACCTGCGACCGAAGGGTTTGGGCAATGGACAGAAGAGTTACGTGAGTGTGGATCTGCAGGTCAAATGTCCACCTACGTATCCCGATGTGTGAGTTTTACATCTTACTTATTGAATCATCAGCGTGCTTGAGCTTAATGCCCCACCCCCTTCCCCCATGTATTGTAAGTGAACATCAACAATATTCTGAGAAAACAAAGCAAATGCAAAGACAAGTATAGTGAAGTATAGGAAGCATTAGTAAGTACAGTATTTTTCTCCTGGACCAGAGCAGTTGTTGTTATTGCCACATGTGACACATGACATGATGAGACACATGAGTCGTGTACCAGTTGCTGCAGTGCACACACTGGAATGCAGTGGCCTGTGCATGCCATGTCACATGAACTACACATGTGGTGAGGGTGCGGTTGCCAAACCTCTATCAACTTAATCAGTGAGGACAGTTACATAAAACACCACTTAGAAGACTGTCCCATTTCCTATACCCCTGCCCCATGGTGCTGGTGTTGTGTGTTGAGATGTTTTCATGTCTAGTGGTTCGGACGAACATTCAATGTTGATGTCAGTTAATTTATGGGCATTATAAGACACTAGTTTAACAACACCAACTAAGATCCCTGTTGCAGTTGATGTGTGCTGGCTGGGTGTTGAAAAGTGATGTTAAATGTGTAGTGATTCCCGAATAACATGTGATGCTGATGCCAGTTATGTTGTTGCAAAGGCCCGTCTCCAGCACCACGTTACCATCCCCACCTCTAGTATCTCTCTCCCATTGTGTTGCTCTTGTTTTGTAGTAGTATGTTATGTTATGTTATGTTATGTTATGCTATGTTATGCTATGTTATGTTATGTTATGTTATGTTATGTTATGTTATGTTATGTTATGTTATGTTTAAACATGTTTTCATGTGCTATAGTGTTGGTCCCTGACAATGTGAGGCTGATGCAGGGCTATGTAATTGCTATGCCCCTTCTCCAGCACCACTGTGACAACCCCACCTCTAGTATCTCTCTCCTATGTTGTTGCTGTTATGTCGTTGGGTGTGTTCTGTGTTGCTATGTTGAGTGTGTCAGTATGCTTGCTTTCATGTAGAGTAGTGTTGTGCCCTGTGTTGAGGATGTGATGATGATGGAGAATTATGTCATTGATATGCCCCAGAGATTTTTTAAGTATATAGAGATATGCCAATGTAATAGGTTGCTATGGGCACCTAACATGACCAGGTTCCGGTCTGCCTAAAGGGGCTTGTCATAATACTCCTAGCATTGAATAGAACAGTCCTTAGGTCTGCCTAGGTCTGCCTATAGGGGGATTCTCCCCCCCCCCTTGCAATAATAGAACCCGGAAACAATGGGCTAATGGAACCTCTCTCTCTCTCTACTCTCTCTGATATGCCCCCTCTCAGGCCTCCGCAGCTTGAGCTTAAGAACGCCAAGGGCCTGTCCAACGACAACCTCCAGAGCCTGCAGGAAGAGCTGACCAAGTTGGCCTCCGACAGATGTGGAGAGGTACGTTCACAATAATGTTTGAAGGAGTGAGGATGTGCACATCAAGTACACCACTACCACCACCGTAAACAACAACAACAACAACAACAACATCAACAACAACAAGACAATAACAACAGAACCTGAATTATTGTCATAAAATACCCCAAAGATTTCCCAACGAGTCTTCTATCTGGGTTCTTCTCTTGATTCTCTTGATCACCTCAGTGTTGCTTTCATTTCTCCTCTTGTCTCTTCCTCTTCTTCTTCTTTCCGGTTCTTGGGTCTTCTTTACCAATGGTCCATTGCAGTTGTAGATAAAACCTAGCAGTAGAAAATATTTGTTACACTTTTGCATTTCATTTTAGCGCAGGGCTCACTACGATGACCTAGGTGATGATTATACCTACTGTATATGACAGGGTTCCCACTGGTGCTTGAATTCCTTGAAAATGCTTGAATTTCAATGAAGTGTTTTCAAGGTTGTAAAAAATGCTTTACTTTTTTGGTGAAGTGCTTGAAAATGCTTGAAATTTGTGTCAAGTCAAACTCAGTCAGCCAAATAATAGAAAAAATGTTCAGGTACATCAACAAATCCGAGGGAGTGAGAAGTCAGATGGGATTTGCCTTTCGACACCCTGCAATTGATGAGAATGTAGGAAATTGCATCTTAAAAACATTTTTTTTTGGGGGGGGAAGACCCCCACAGCCCTTCCCGCAACTTATTGAAAGGTGTTGGAAAACTGAAAATTTGATGCTTGAAGGTGTTTGCAAAGTGCTTGAATTTGTTCATGAAAATAGGTGATGATCTACGAGCTGGCGGACCACGTGCAGGGCTTCCTGGTGGAGCTAAACGTGCCTCCTCCGAGCTCCTTCCACGAGGAAATGCTGAAGAACCAGCGGCGGCAGCAGGAGCTGCTGGCCCTGGAGCAGCAGGAGAAGAGGAACCAGCAGCGGCGACAGGAGGAGCAGATGGTGGGGTTGTTTGTACGCAGCATTTGTCTGTTTGTGGTGTTTAGGGCTTGAATGAATGCATGCATGAATGCAGCCTGTATGCATGCGCCCAGGGGCTTATGCTAGCAGTTTAACTGGACATGGTGTGTGTGTGTGTGTGTGTGTGTGTGTGTGTGTGTGTGTGTGTGTGTGTGTGTGTGTGTGTGTGTGTGTTTGTCTAGTGTTGCTGACCTCAATTCGGTACTGATAAAGAAATGGTTACGTTCACCAGCCTCTCAACAACAGGAACCCGCCACTTTTAGATTTCACCAGCATTTGGCTCGTGGTAGATGCCAAATTCCTGTGTGTGTGTGTGTGTGTGTGTGTGTGTGTGTGTGTGTGTGTGTGTGTGTGTGTGTGTGTGTGTGTGTGTGTGTGTGTGTGTGTGTGTGTGTGTGTGTGTGTGTGTGTGTGTGTGTGTGTGTTTGTGAATAGGCCTTTTTCAATGAGGCAGGATTGTTATAGTTGGCAGTCATCTTTGTTTCTCATGCCAGCTCTTTTCATACCCCTCTCACACCAGTGCCCTGGGTTGGGCTGGGCCAGTGTTAATCTCTCCATGTCCAATCTCTCCACACACAAGTTTACATTGTCAAATTAATGTGTAATGACTTGTTGCCATTATAATAGAATGGCTTGAGTTGATACCACTGTTATTAACAAGTTATATTTAGGTAGCTGTTGTTTCATCATTGTTTCAATAATCTTAATTAAAGGGGTATGCCACTATTTTGGGGCTTAATACAGTTAAAATCGTTGGCCAGGGTTTATATAGGTGGTAAAGTGTCTTATTTTTCATGTTAAGCGTTGTCTTGCTTTAAGACAAGTTAAAAGAGGGAGTATGTCGCTAAGCTAGTGAAAGTCAATGGATCCGTGTAGCATTGCTACATGCTACACGGATCCATTGACTTTCACTATCTTAGCGACATGCTCCCTCTTTTAACTTGTCTTAATACAAGACAAGGGCTTGCATGAAAAATAAGACACTTTACCACCTATATAAACCCTGGCCAACAATTTTAACTGTATTAAGCCCCAAAACAGTGGCATAGCCCTTTAATTAAGATTATAGTAGACCCAAAGAGAGGGAATGCTGTGGTTCATACTGTATGATCCCAAATGTATCCCATACATGTAGTTATTGGTCATTTCTATGGTTTGTAGCAAAATGAACTCCTTGCTGAAATCCAAAGACGGGATCAGGAGAGGAAAGAGGAGAAGAGGAAAAATAAACAGGTATGGTGGAGTTTTGGGATTTTTCTCCCTTTCCACAATATTTTTTTTTATGTGGAACAAGACACTTAGTATATTTCATGTAAGCTATGCAATCCAAAGCCTGCCATGCAGCATACAAATGTCACGCTAAACCCATGAAAAGATTAGATATGGGTCATGAATGAGGAGCATGGTTATCAAGGCCTAAGTCAAGCTGAAAGAAACTCAGGCCAACAATACACAGTACATTCACACTATACGTTCACAATTAAAAGCATATGAATGAGAAAAGTGAAATTCACAAAACCATTTAATCGATTGTTTTTCATAACTATATGAAATGGTTCAGTAACAGCATGGGCAAGGTTTCCTGTACATTCAGAGTGCATCCCAATATGTGACCTTGCCTCCTCCACTTGCCTCCTCCACTTGCTTCTCGTCATGATGACATCACTGACAACAGCATTATATTTTAATATCTTGCAAAAGCTCAATTGTAAAGTGTTTTTCTCATTTGCAATTGGGATGGTGAATGAAAAACAGTCCCTCAAAAGTTGTTGTGGCGAGGCTGACAGCTGGGAAACTTTATCGATTTCTCCACGGAGGAGGGGCCAGGAGGAGGGACGAGGAGACAAGCACAAGTGGAGGAGGCAAGGACACATATTGGGATGCACCCTCAGTATCTTACCCCCAAATCTCTCTTTCCCCGTTCCCCAGGAGAGGCTGGAGAGTGAGGTTATGCCCCCGATGGAGAGTTCTATGTCAGTGGGTTCCAGTTCCCCTGCTCCCCCTGCAGAACCCACGGAACCCAAACGAGTGCCTGGCAACCGTCGCCGCACCACCTCCACAACTCGCCACAGGCAAGAGCCTCCGTTCTCCATCATGACACGATACGACACCACATAGAGCATGAAGCGCAGTGGGAGTCAGTTATTTATAATGGGGATATATTACCTTGAATGGGAATTACCCCATGATTGGGTGTATTACTTTTAACAGGGTGTACAGGATACTTCTTTTTGTTATGCGTTATCATAACATAAATAATTAATGTAAAGCATAACAAAGAACATAACTTATGTTCTTTGTTACTATGCGTTACATTAATTATTTATGTTTTTCTTGCCGTTTTTTCTTAATCTTTTGGGGATACAGACCAGGCCCTGATCTTGGTTAACCTCCATTCCTGTCCAGGAATTTTATGGCCTTAGGAATATGCACCTGTATAACCAAACCTATAGCTGATTTTGAAAGTTAAATAAAAAGTCATTTGTCCCACATCAACACAAGCACTAAGAAACAGCTTACACTTGTTTTTTTTTTCTGCAGGAGGGAAACCTCTGGTGATGAGAGCCCTCGTCCTGAGGTGCTGCACTTCTGCAACAGCACCATAGGAGAGGTGGTCGTGCACAAGGGCAAATGTATAGGTAAGCAGCAGCCACAACCAGCTGATAACAGCTGGTCAATTATTGACCAAAGGCACAGGGTAGGTTGGAAGTTGTAATTACCAACACTTTGAAATACTAGAGCGAGTTGGCACTAGGGCCGACTTCAGGCAACTCCACAGGCCGACAAGGAATCCTTGTCGGCCTGTAAAGTTGCCTGAAGTCGGCCCTAGTGCCAACTTGCTCTAAATGAAAGGTCTTTAGTCTTCTTACTTCAAGAGCACCCACAGTTTGGAGTTTACTAAGTTGGAGAACAAGAGCGCTCAGTCAACCCTTTCCACTTTGAAATACTGATAGTCCATTTTGTGCAAGGTGCAACACTAGTACACGGTTTACTCGTGTTTCCTGATTCTGATTAAACCTGAACCGAAATGGTCATGTTTGGGGATAATCAAGTTTGTTCTAGATAGCTTTTTGAATGCAGAGGCATGCTGGCACTTTGGCAATGTTGAACTACCACACGTGTGAAAGTTTGGGCGGAGCTGTTTGCATTGTACACTTTGAACCACTGACATTCCGTTTTTAGAAAGGTGCTGAATATGCACATTGCACATACTGTACTGTGTTGCCTGACCTACATTAAGCCTAAAAGTTTTATTGACCAAGTTCACACTACCGTAGATGGCTTTCTGTGAGTTAAGAGCATGCCGTTGTTATTCTGTTGCAGCAACAATGGTGCTGTTATGCTGTTGTGTGTGTGCTGTTATGTGCCTAAAGCTTCCAGGCAGAGCAGCTAATAAGCACAGAGGGCTTTCAGCTGCCACTTGGCACTTGCCACTTGAATTTGTTGCGCTCTTCTCAAGTGGCCATATGTCACATCACATGTGTCAGCCTGCGTGTTATGCTATGGGCATGTTGTGTACTGGTATGTGCCTCTGGTTATTGCTGTGTGCAACAGTGTGTGAGGGATTTAATTCAAACACAGTACACAGTACAGTACTGTGACAGAATGGGTGTGTGCCCAGTGCACCCATTTGCTTATGGGCACACTTGTTTGTTTGTGTGCATGTGTTTATGAGTACTCATGTGTTTTTGCGCTTATTTATGGAATGATTATGAATATAGTACTGTATACAGCACTGTGTACATCTTTGTGCTTATGTGTGTACGTACATCTTTATGCATGCTTACAGAGTACACTCTGCAGAATGCACACAATGCATATTTGTGTGCAGGGCCGGACTAATGCACAGGCTAGATATGGCTGCAGCCTAGGGGCCCCACCTTCCAGGAGGCCCCCGATTGGCCAAAAGTGAAAAATTGCAGGATTGTGACTAGATCCAATATTGTAAAAATATATAGTTTTTATTCAATACAGTTGTTAGACATGTTATCCTCAATCTCTAGCTCGTAATGATGACACTATCTATGTAAATTTGTGGCAAAATTAGCTTTCTGGGGGGCCCCACAGCAACCTGTAGCCTAGGTTCCTCAGGTCATCTTAATCCGGCCCTGTTTGTGATTGTTCAGCAGGACAGAGCGTGACCAGTTGGGGAGTATTCGAAGAACCTGGCTAAGTAGCATTCCAGGGGTACATTTCTCAAAAGCGGAGTTGCTAGCCAGTTAGCAAGTATGGTTTGGAGAAATGCGCCCCAGGTTAAGTTAACCTTGAGTTAGTGGCACATTGTCTAATACAAGAGCCTGGAGTCCATATTTTCTTAACTAATACAAGAGCCTGGAGTCCATATTTTCTTAACTAAATGACAGCTGTGGCTATCTTTTGGCAGACTTGCCACCTCATGCAGGTTAAGCTAACTTGCAATACTCACCTGGGCTATTATCATTATGTTATTTCAGTGTCCTTGAGTATTTTGAAAGGCACTTTAAAAAAAGGTGTTGTTGTTGTTGTTGTTGTTTTTGTGTTTGTTTTTGTCGTTGTCACGGTCATGATGGTTGTTGTTGTGTTATTTGTTCAGCACCAGGAATTGTGCCCTTTGTGTGTACCAGGGGTTTCCAACCTGGGACCCACTTGAAATTTTCAAAAATGTTTGGGTCCCACCTCTGGCACAATAAACAATACAGCTTAAACATACATTCAACAGCAGCACACACAAATATTATTTTGATTTTTCAGAAAATTATTTCAATGGCCACTTGGAATACCTTTAGGGCCTAGAGGTTGAGAATCACTGGTGTATACACCAGGGGTGGGGAACCTGTATGTCTCGAGGGCCGTTTGCGGCCCTTGAGGCCGTTTTATCTGGCCCCCGAAATCATTTTAATGTTATGCAACTTCACATGAAATATGACATATTTTGTAAAGGAATCTTAGAAATTACATTTCCATTGCAATTAAGTTATATTCAGGGGACCTAGAGAAGGTGGGGACTGTTTTAAAGGTGTCTACCTTCAATATAGGCCTACATTGCCTGGAGAAATCGTGATTTGTGTTCGTAGTACGGCCCTCTGAGGACTTTTATGACCCTTGTAGGAATTTGAAGTGGCCCCTCGAATGAAAAAGGTTCCCCACCTCTGGTATACACCATGCCTACTGTATGTATGTGTGTGTTGAGCAGGAGAGAACGAGCGGCTGGGCCGCAGCGTGTACTACGCCTTCGAGGCCACCACGGGGGACTTTGCCGTGGTGTACGAGTGGACGCTGCGCTGGAGCCAGAAGATGGGCAAGTTCCTCACCAGCCAGGAGCGAGAGAAGATCGAGAAGTGCAAAAAACAGGTGAGCTTCAACATGTTGCAGGGGTCCGTTTCTCGAAAGCGTCTTTGCTATCGTCGTTAGCAAAGTCCGTCGTACGAGCGACTCAACTGCATCTTGACAGCGACGCTCACCACTAAATCCAAGGGAATGGTGTTACGTCTTGAGACGGTCTTAAGACGGTTAGCAACGACAATAATCGAGAAACGAACCCCAGGATAGAAAGTGATGTTTGTTTTGACTTTTCACCGTTATGGCAGAGAGGCTGGATACTCCTAGAATCTCTGGTTATTGCCAATATCAGCTATAATGTTGTGAATTTCATGTGTGAATGCCCATTATGTTTGATGCAGCACTACAGTAGTCTACAGTTTAAGAAATGATGCGAAATAAATTTGAGGTACATTATTCTGTTGTTTTTATTCATACATTATGGAATCTCATTATAAATCTAATAAATTGTTATCTAATAAACTAGTGTTAAATATTGCAGAATGCAGGTTGCAGAGAACAAGCTGAACTCTCTGCTGAATGCAATATTAATTTTTCAATATTACATCATATTAAATAATGCACTGCTCTCCTCTCTGTCAGATCCAGGTTGAGAGCGAGCTGAACTCTTTGCTGAAGCTAGATATGAATCTCTTATTTTTTATCACCACAGTAATGCAATTAATATCAGTATTACACATTATACTTCTGTGCTGCCTGTCAGATCCAGGGTGCTGAGAGCGAGCTTAACTCCTTTCTGAAGCTGGATATGATAATATTACATTGTATTAAATATTGCACCTCTCTCCTGCCTGCCAGATCCAGGGTGCTGAGAGCGAGC
>NC_085875.1:12090888-12098388 GCF_034702125.1 Engraulis encrasicolus
CATATTTCATTCAAGGCAAGGCAAGGCAAGGCAAGTTTATTTATATAGGGCATTTCATACACAGGTGCAACTCAATGTGCTTCACAAAGTTAACAAATGTAAATGAAAGGAAGCAGGGAAGAAAGAAGGAAATAAATTTGAGTCAAAAGACATTTAAAATAATAATAAAATAAAATCAAAAAAATAAATAAACATAAAAATAAAAATAATATTAATAAAAAAAAGAATGTAAGCTAGGGGAAAGCATCTGAGAACAGCTTTGTCTTGAGTCTAGATTTAAGCTATCTATAGTGGGTGCATTTTTTACGTCATCAAGATGGATTCATATTTCATCTCTCCACCCCAGGTGCAGAACAACTTGGACGGTTGCTACTACGCGGTGAAGCGTATCCAGGTGAACCCCATGAGCCGCCAGTTCCGCCGCATCAAAGGGGAGGTGACGCTGTTGTCGCGACTCAACCATGAGAACATTGTGCGTTACTACAATGCCTGGATCGAGCGGCACGAGACCCCCGCCACCTGCGTCCTGACCAGCAGCGAGAGCTCTGCCGCCCAGAGCACCCCAGAGAGGGGAGGAGGAGGAGGAGGAGGAGGAGAAAGAGGAGGGGGTGTTGGTGTTGGTGGAGGAGCGGCACACACAGGACCACCACGGACGCCCAGTGGCAGGGTGGCAGGTATGTAGCATAGCATTCCGTTTTCCATTAGTCACCAGATATTGTCTGAAAAGATAGTGATTCTCACGCCTAGGCTCTTGGTTTTGCCTCGCCATCTTTTCACCAGTAGAATATCAAAATATCCAGGCAGAAAGTGAGCGGCATATTTTTCTCCAGCAGAAATGCCGTTATAAAGGGCTGCTGGATGATCGATGAAGATTTATTGTTCTTGCAGAGTCTAAATTTGGTGAACCTTTTCAGAACTGCCTCCGCACCTCGGCTGATTGATTGACTATGATTACACATTTTACAGGACATAAAAGTATAAACACCTGATTAAGCCTTTGAGGTCAAGCATTGCCCTGTTTTTCATTTGTGGCAGAAAAAGGCACAGCCATACTGTACAACAGGGATATTCAATTATATTTCAACGAGGGCCATTTTTTCAAATTCCTCCCAGTAAAGGGGCCGAACTATATGTCTGTATTATGGTTGCAGACTGTCAATTAAAAAAATATGGGAGACTTCATTGAAGTGGAGGGTCTGGGGGTCCTCCCCCAGAAAATTTTGCATTTCTTAGATGTAACTTCCTGCATTTTAACGTCCCGTGTCCCGTTTCAGCATGATAAAGGAGCCCATACTTTTATCTCTAAATTCCAAAAAAACGATTCTGTATTTGAAGGGGCTTGTGAGGGGCCAGAACCTTGCTGTCCAAGGGCCGCATCTGGCCCCAGGGCCGCCATTTGAATAGCCCTGCTGTACAGTATTGTGAATGTTATGGCTGTGATGAAGGGAATGTTTGGTATTGCTGTTCATGATACTTGTGTAGTTACTGTGACTAGTTAAAGCTCACACATCCAGGCGTCTCACCTGGGAGCAGGACCAAATTAGCACAGACAAATAAAATCTGAAAAAAGCCCACTTAAACACAGATTTTTTATTATATGTTAAAGCAGACTTTATGTGTCTATCATAATATTTGTGTCGTCTATCTTGCAGTCCCTGAATGAGCTTAGACTACCTGATTATTATTGTTTTTTTTTTTTTTTAAATTTTAATTATTATTTTTTTTATTGTTGCTTTTTCATAATGCTTTGCCTGTGTCGTGTGCCATCCATCTCACCACCTAGCGGCGGGTCCTCGTCTGAACGAGCTTGGCCTTCCTGAGCTGGACGTGGAGGATGTGGCGCCCCCCGCTGCCCTGGCCAGCTCAGTGGAGTGGAGCACCTCCATAGAGAGATCCTCTAGTGCACGCTGCAGTGCCCCGGACACCAGCAGCAGCGGAGACGATGAAGAGGAGGAGGAGGAGGCTGACGTCTTCGGACCTTCATTCCTGTAAGAGAAGAGTGTGTGCGTGCGTGCGTGCGTGCGTGCGTAAATGGATTTTTGTGAAAGGAGGGAGACGATGAAGAGGAGGAGGAGGAGGCTGACGTCTTTGGACCTTCATTCCTGTAAGAGAAAGTGTGTGCGTGCGTGCGTAAATGGATTTTTGTGAAAGGAGGGAGATGAGGAGGAGGAGGAGGCGGAGGAGGAGGCTGACGTGTTAGGAGGACCATCATTCCTGTAAGAGAATTAGTGTGTAGGTGACGGTGTGTGCCTGGTTCTGTGTGTGTGATACAGTATGCTTGGGAATGATGGGAGAAGGGTTGGTTGTTGGGGATATGCATTGATGTGTGTGTGTGTGTGTGTGTGTGTGTGTGTGTGTGTGTGTGTGTGTGTGTGTGTGTGTGTGTGTGTGTGTGTGTGTGTGTGTGTGTGTGTGTGTGTGTGTGTGTGTGTGTGTGTGTGTGTGTGTGTGTGTGTGTGTGTGTGTGTGTGTGTGTGTGTGTGTGTGTTCAGTGGTGTGAATATGCATGCATGTATGTCTGTGTTCTTAATGTCTATTTTCATAATGGTATTACTGCTTGTCCATTTTCCAGAACGTCTGATGGTGACTCAGAGAGTGACATCATCTTTGAGAATGGGGACGACAGTGAGAGCAACTATACTCCAGTGAGTCTCTTATCTCATTGTCTCACATTTTACATTTTTATGTACACAGCTCTGGCGCTTTACCATTTTCTCTCAGGAGCTCCGAGGTGAAAAGATTACCTTTTTTTCCAGAACTTTTTATTCAAGTAGTAATGACTGCATATGGGTTGTTGTTCTCCACAATCCGTGCCATGTTAATGTTGTGGTGTAACAAAATAGATAAAAGACTATCATGAAGGTAAAACTAGCTGATATCCCGTTGATGCTGAAAACACCTACAAAAACACCTGCTACATGCCTAAGCCATTTTGGGAGAAGGCACTGTCAGCTTGTAAAAACTTAATATCACAGTCTCTGTAGCACATACAAACAAAAAAATATATTGCATTCCTTCAGCTGTAACATACTAACATGTTTAATAAAAACAAGTCAAATCTCAGTAGCCTGAATACTGTGTCATGTAGCCTCAGGCACTACAGTCAATGTTGCACTATGCAGCATCAATGGGGATAACAGACATATCATGAATAACCAGCAGCTAATAACAGGTATACCACAGGAAAATGCTGTCCCTTTGTTATCACTGTCATTGTCATGGAGAGACATGTATGTTTTTGCATTGTCAGGAGGAGCCGAGCAAGAGGGCAGGTACAGTGGACACAGCGGAGAGCTCAGACGCAGAGAAGACCCCTCTCATAGCCCACTACCTTTACATACAGGTCAGTTTGCCAAACATTTCCCCACCAGGCTGTCCCTAGAACATTCACATATGCTTCAGTATAGTTGAATTGACAGTTTTGTGCTAATTTGTTGTATTAAGCCTGTGTGAGTAGAGTTCATATTATCTGAGCTGATGCGTTAGTTTTCTTGCACTTTTGTGACTGCATTCTCCCTCCACCAGGGGTCAGTGTTGTCCAGTGTTGGCCCTGTTGTCCTTTTCTGCGCAGAGACCTTGATGATAAATACTTGAAGGGTTCTGTTGCCGTGGTGCTGAAGCTGCGCTCTCATAAGATACACTGTAGATGGACAGACAGATGGGTGTGCTGCTTTTTTGATCTTAAACTGATACTGAAGTAAAGTGCAGCAGCATCATGGAACACAAAGAAACTATGATGACAAAAGCAAGAAAGGGACAATCTAAAAACAATAAAGCAAATTATTAAAGTTTCCCCCTCTCGTTCTGTGCCTATGTCCACTGCTTAGATGGAGTACTGTGAGAAGAGCACTCTGAGGGACACCATCGACCAGGCTCTGCACCTGGACAACAGCCGCCTGTGGAGGCTCTTCAGGGAGATTCTGGATGGCCTGGCCTACATCCACCAACAGGTTCGCTTGTCTCCGTATCACTATGTGGTCATGATTAGCCATACATTTTGCCTAGAAATTAACCATACATTTTGCATTTGACATGTATTAAGTTCATTATGTCTAACTATGTAACTTCAACACTTAGGGGTTTCTTTTGCCTTAAGACAGGTAAAAGTTTTCATCTTGATGAAGACGGAAGTAACACAGTCGAAACAAGTCAGGAAAAAGATAAAAACTTTTACATGTCTTAAGGCAAAGGAAACCCCTAAGTGTGTAACATACATTTTACAGATGTGTCCTTATCTCCTTATCTCTGTTTTGATCATTACCAGCTTTACATACATTCATTCATCAGGCTTGTTTATCCTCTGCCAAGTGTCTGGTCATTGCTTGCTCATGCGTCTGGTTGCATTGACACAGGAGAAGTGTCTTTTTCTCCACTATCTGGTACTTGATTTGATCTATAAATTCCGTCTGACGTATGACATGCAGCCCTTGGTGTAAGTTTACAGTTATGTTGAAAGGCAGCCTTGGTGTAATGATTCAGGAGTTGGACGGCAGATCATAGGGTTGCAGGTTCAATTCCCACCCTTACCAATCCCTTCCTTCCCCCATGGCTGAAGTTGCTTTGGATAAAAGCGCTTGCTAACTGTAATGTAATGTAATGTAATGTAATAAATAGAGATGCTCTGGATCTGGTTCCGGTTCCGGTTCCGGCAGGATAATAGGGTTTTTCACAGGATCCGGGTCCGGCAGGATCTTACGCAGTGGATCCGGTATCCGGCAAGTTACCTAAAAATCAGGATCTGGTGCATCTCTAGCCTAGGCTTTTCAGTCAGTCTTTCACAACCCCAATCACTGCATGGAGTGAAAGCCCTTTGGAAGCGGCCGTTGCAGGCAGTGTGGCAGTAAGCCAATGAGTCTTAAAAATAGTTTGAGCCAACGTAATAAAAAGGGCCCATGTTTGCGAGTAGACTATACGTTTCAACCCTTTTGTAGGATCCGGTATCCGTTTACGGCAGGATCTTAAGCAGTTGATCCGGTATCCGGCAGGATCCTAAAAATCAGGATCCGGTGCATCTCTAATAATAAATGTCATGTTATGTAATGTAATGTAATAATGTAAAATGGGAATGATGGGATGAAGAAGGAGGAGGATTGAGTCAAGGCAGGTGTTAACCAGCTGTGTGATTTGGAGAAAGCGAGAGAGGGCGACAGAGTGAAGGAGTGTGTCCGTCCGAGGAAACAGGAAATGTGTTAAGCAACAAAACGGAGGGGTCAGCTTGTAATGGAGTTCCGATGTTGGAGGAGGTCGGAGGGCCAATTCCCAACCGGTAATAACACATTAAAGACATATGGCCTGCAGAGAGAGTGAGTAAGGAAAAGAGCAAGAAAAATCAGAGTATCAGAGTGAAATAACGAGAAGAGACTGGGTACTTTTGAGGAATTCTGAAAGGAATTGATAACCACTCACTTTCATTCACACTTCCTTTCATTCATGAAAATCCCTCATCATGGGGAGAGGGAGGGAGGGAGAGAAGGAGAGAGAGAGAGAGAGAGAGAGAGAGAGAGAGAGAGAGAGAGAGAGAGAGACAGAGACAGAGACAGAGACAGAGAAAGAGAGAGATTTAACTTAGCAGGTGAGCACTTTAGTATAGAGAGAGAGAGAGGGAGATGGATGGATGGATGGACGGATGGATGGACAAGCTCCTGTTATGCTGGACCTGCAACAGAGGACCACCTCATCCCTTCTTCTCTCTTTTTTTTGCACTCTTTTCTTTCTCTTCTCCCCTATCTTCCTCTGCAGGGAATGATCCATCGGGACCTGAAGCCAGTGAATATTTTTCTTGACTCCCAGGATCATGTGAAGATTGGGGACTTCGGCTTGGCTACGGATCATCCGGCCAATGTGGTGAGCACATTGATCTAGAAATGTGTGCGTGCGTGTGCGCGCGCGCGCGTGTATGTGTGTGTGTATGTGTATGTGTATGTGTATGTGTGTCTGCAAGCTTTCATGTGTGTACACATGTGTAGTGTGTATGTGCACACTGTAAATATGTGTGTGCGTGTGTGTCGGTTCGCAAACTTGCGTGTTCGCGCATGTATGTGTGTGTGCACGCGTGAGATTGTGTGTGTGTGTGTGTGTGTGTGTGTTGCATCATGTGTGTTCTGCTTGTCTCTCCCCTCTTCAGGCTGCCGGGAAGCTGGAGGTGGAAGAGGGGAGCTCTGGGCCGGTGCTGAAGCCGGACCCTACAGGTGAGCTGGAGCCAAGCACAGCACAGCACAGCACAGCGCAGCACAGCGCAGCGCAGCGCAGCGCAGCGCAGCACAGCACAGCGCAGCGCAGCGCAGCGCAGCGCAGCACAGCACAGCACAGCACAGCACAGCACAGCACAGCACAGCACAGCATCTCCCACTCAACACCTCACACTCATCCAAGAAGGTTCTGGAAGTTTTCACTTAGTCTTGCACAGCAGGCCTGACACACACACGCACACGCACACGCGCACACACACACACACACACACACACACACACACACACACACACACACACACACACACACACACACACACACACACACACACACACACACACACACACACACACACACACACACACACACACACACACACACACACACACACACAGCAATGTGTTTGAATCTCACTTAAGGGGGATTTTTCTTGTTCCTTCAAAAAGAAGAAGGGGAAAAAAAAACATCCCGAGGGTGTGAGGTGTGGACTTTTTCTGACCTTTTTCACAAGTTCAAGAGCTGCAAAATGAGCCTGTATTTAGTGAGAGACAGATGACTGTCGGGCAGCAAAGGTAAACTTTTAGACGAACAAGGTTCGAACACCTGCGCCTTCCCTAATTGATCTCTTTCCTCAGCTTAGTTTGTTTAGGTTGGTCTGAGCCTAGTTCGGGCCCAAAGGGAACAAGATTTCCATATTTCGCTTTGTCTTGGAGTTCACTAAGTCCACTTGCAAAGTTCATTCTTTGAAAACGAGGTTATGGTCCTTTAAAACACTTCTTTGTTTCTTTCTTTCTGTTGGTTTTTGGACTACACTCTGGCACCCATTCATTTAGGGAGTTGGATGAAAAACATAAACAAATATGGTGACACACACACACACACACACACACACACACACACACACACACACACACACACACACACACACACACACACACACATAGAGTACATGTCCAGTTAAACTGCTAGTATAAGCCCCTGGGCGGCCGGGCACATGCATACAGGATGCATTCATAAACACCACGGCCAAGCAGGATATGCTGCATTACAGCCACGCTGCAGTACAAACACAGAAAGACCTTTTGGTCCAGCGCTCTGCCGTTTGACGTCAGAGAGAGTGCTGTTTCTAGAGGGAAAAACAAGATCATGCAAATGAAGAGTTTTGTTGTAAAAACGGTGTATCCACCACCATTTTTGACTTTTGCATTTTAAAAGTTTTTTGAGTGCGAGCTCCAGACTTTCTGATATTGTATTACCCGCATTTCATTGTTGGAAATGACTGTTTAGAAGTCCTTTCACCTATGTGTGAAT
>NC_085875.1:12103388-12135888 GCF_034702125.1 Engraulis encrasicolus
GGTGTAATGCATACAAACCCGACTATACGATTACGTACATACCAAAGTTGTGTGAAGAAATAACCATACCAACATGTGTTGCAGTTGCTCCCTGCCATCCTGGGATTTGCAGAATCCCTAAAAATCCCCAAAACAAAATGCCACAAAAATCCATTTGGGACATTGGTCTATTTGATTTTTTAATACTAATGAGGGTGTTGGCAGGCTTATGATGAGGTCAAGGGAGCGTTTGTTCCAAAAAGGTTGAGAACCACTAGTTTACAGATTGAGTGCCGTAGGGTCAAAGACGTCTTTGTCATTCAGTGTTACGGACACCTTCCGCCGACTGTAACTGCAAAAAAACGTGATTTTAAATTGTTTCAAGGGAATGGATGATAGTCGAGGCTGTCATGAATTCCCTGTAACAATAAATAAATAAAAAGAGTCTTGTTTTTTACAGTTACAGTCAGCAGAAGGCATCCGTTACACTGAATGACAATGCCATTTTGCACGTCTTTGATCCCGTAAATGGGGTTGAACTGAAATGGGGTGTGCCAAGCAATGGCAGCACATGTTCACAACTTCTTTTCTTTACATTACTTTGTGTTGCTCTCTCTCACCCAGGAGCCTGTCGAGTATCCTGATGACTTTGTTCAATATGAAAGTGGAACTCAGGTGAGATGTTGATGAAGTGACCGCCTACACACAACATGAAGCACAAACAATAAAAAACAGATATTACAATGAAAAAAATAAGTGTAATGTACTCTGCCCTTACAAATGCAAAGAACAACAACTACACCAACATTAAAACTGAGAAAAATGCCTTCAAATCCTTGATATTAGGTTGGATATTGTTCTTAAATGTAAATTTGACATAGCAATACCTCTAAAACACAAATTTGGACCATACGGTTTAGTCACAAGATAAAGGAGGTGCAATGAAGACCGTTCTCCGTCTAAACTCAATTTTCGCCAAAATATGTAGTTACTGCACTTTGCCTTTGTAGGGCAGTAGTACGATACCAAGTGCCTGCTTTCTTTGATCCATCCAGCAGAGTGCTGTCATCAGCTGGTTGCTGAAGCACGACCCGGCGCTGCGTCCCACAGCCCAGGAGCTGTTGCGGAGCGAGCTGATGCCGCCGCCTCAGCTGGAGGAGTCGGAGCTCCACGAGGTGCTGCAGCACACCATGGCCAACGTCAGCGGCAAGGCCTACCGCACCATGGTGGGACAGCTCTTCGCACAGACCATCTCGCTAGTCATGGACTACACCTACGACATCGACATACACAAGGTAAGCACCACTACACCTTACTATATCCACATACACAAGGGTAGATACATGCTATAGAGGGGTGCATGTATGGCCAACGTCAGCGGCAAGGCCTACCGCACCATGGTCGGACAGCTCTTCGCACAGACCATCTCTTTAGTCATGGACTACACCTACGACATCGATATACACAAGGTAAGCACCCCTACATGACACCTACAACATCGACATATAAAAGGGTAGGTACATGCTAGCTATCATAGAGGGTTGTTTGTATGGCCAATGTCAGCGGCAAAGCCTACCGCACTATGGTGGGACAGCTCTTCGCACAGACCATCTCTTTAGTCATGGACTACACCTACGACATCGACATACACAAGGTAAGCACCCCTACATGACACCTACAATATCGACATATAAAAGGGTAGGTACATGCTATCATAGAGGGGTGCATGTATGGCCAACGTCAGTGGAAAGGCCTGTTTGCCACATGGTTGGCCAGCTCTTTGCACAGACCACCTCACTAGTCATGGACTACACATACAACATCCTAACATAGACATTCATAAGGTAGGGACTGTTACACTACATTACGCCCACAACTTCGTCATACAATATGTCACAGAAGGGACTACACCCCTCACATTTCTGCAGATTTGTGCAGATCTTTTCATGGGACAGCATCAAAGAAACCATTTCAACCTTATTGCGTTTTCCTAGTACAGTTGTGATAGTGCAAAACGGAGAATTTATGGTATCTAAACATTCAAGTGGCAGTTTGTTTTTCCACAACTACCTATTTTTAGACCATAGAAAATAGGCATTTGTTACGCAAAAAGGGCTAAGTTTGAGTATTCACCTTTGAGGACCATTGGATGGAACCTTCTACACACATCTCACTGTAGGTGTGTAGATTATCACGCCTATGATTGATCATCTTTTACTCCCATGATAATTACACCTGTGATGGATGACGCTTTGCCATTATTACACTACATTGTGCTACAGTGCTTTGCACTGTTCTCCCGCTTTTCCACGTGCCTCCAAAGTGAACCGTGAATGACTCATTTATCAAAAGGTGCGCCCTCTGTACCGTGTAACAGCCACAATCATGCATCACAGTAGTCCTGTCTAAAGCAAGCCCCCCCATCCATTTCCACACAATCACTACCACATGGCACTGCAGAGAGGCGAGCGGGGCTCCTCTAAGCGAGTCAACAGGTCTCCGGGAGGCCTTAAAACATATACAGTGTCACTGCACTGAAGAGCAATCCATCTTCAGTTGTTGCTTTCATGGGATTTAACTTGACTATCGCACTATCCTTTCCCACTTTGTCATCACAATGCATCGCCAGATCTTTTTTTGTGGAGTTTTTTTTGTGGAAGTGCTGCTTGTCAGTTTGTAGAAGTGACCTTGGAGAAATTGTTTTTTAAAATCAAAGATTGTGTTAATGCCTCGTGGCTGTGTGTTGTAATGATTATTTTTACCTCTAGGGGGAGATGTGAAACCTCATTCAGGGGCAAAGTCAGTCGTCCTGTGCCCCGCTTCTTCATCTGGGATGCATAAGGCTGGCTGTGTGCTTGGGCCTCGTCAATGGCTCTCTGTGTGTCTAACCCTCTCCTCCTTCCCCTTCCCCTTCCCCTTCTCCTCCTCCTCCTCCTCTCCCTCCCTCTTTTCCTCTCCTTTTTCACCCCTATTCCCCCTCTCCACCTACCTCTTCTACCCCTCTTCTGTTTTGACTCGCTCCAGGGCAGTTTTAATTTCAGCAACGCCAAACTACAACAGTATGTGTACGAAACAATCACCCGGATCTTCAGAAAGCACGGTGAGTCACGCCGTGTGCGAGCAAGTGAGTGAGCCAGTGAGCGCGTGAGCTAGCCAGCCAGCCGGCAGGCAGAGTGGAGACCCACTCCAGTTTGACAGCAGCAACTCAGTGCAGGCTTCTTTCCCAGGGCACTGCCCTATTGACACACACTAGACACAGCACACTGACACACGCACGCACGCACACACACACACACACACACACACACACACACACACACACACACACACACACACACACACACACACACACAGTGCAATAATAAGACAATAATTTCTCCCTGTGCTGTGCCAACATTGTCTCTGGACACACACACCCTCACACACACACACGCGCACACGCACACACACACACACACACACACACACACACACACACACACACACACACACACACACACACACACACACACACACACACACACACACACACACACACACACACACACACACACACACACAGAGACTGAGAATGCGTCAGTGTGTCTTGTCTTCGCCCCGTGTGTTTGTGCCATCACTGTCCCGGGCCACACAAACGCAGCAGCAGCAGCAGTCCAAGGCTGAGCCATTAGCCCAGGAGGCCTGTACTGTCTTGTTGGGGGAAGTGGTTTCGGGCCCAGCTCCATTGACAGCCTGTTATATGCAAGGGTGGGGTCCCGCTAAAGCTACTAGCAGCTCTGTGTGTGAGGAGAGAGAGAGAGAGAGAGAGAGAGAGAGAGAGAGAGAGAGAGAGAGAGAGAGAGAGAGAGAGAGAGAGAGAGAGAGAGAGAGAGAGAGAGAGAGAGAGAGAGAGAGAGAGAGAGAGAGAGAGAGAGAGAGAGAGAGAGAGAGAGAGACTGGGTGCAGAGGATGGGGAAGAAAGGCATTGGAAACAGCAGTGTTAAAGGATAATTAGAGAGATATGAAGGAAAATGACTGTAAATGAGAGGGAGTGATGCAGAGAAAGGGAAAAGAGGGATAAAGAGAGGGAGAGATGCGGGAAATGGGGGAGAAGAAAGAAGAAGTGAGAGAAGAGGAAGAAGTGTGGGGAGTGGGAGGTTGCAAGAAAGAAAGCGGGAAAGGATTAGAGAGAGGGGCACAGGGAGTTGGTGAGTCAGAAAGAAAGAGAGGGGAAACAGAGCTGGAGAGAGAAATGGGGGGAATAAAGGGAGGGAGAGAGAAAGAGAGTGAGGGAGAGAGCACTTTGGGGAGTTCTCATGCTGTCTTTCCACACATGCCTCTGTTTATGCATTGAAATAAAGGCACTCTGGTGCTGGTGTATTCTGTATTGTTGATTGTCCCCTTTTTCATGGCACCAATATGGAACTAATGTGGGACATCATCCGTTTACTTGGCTTGGCTCTCTCGTAGTCTTTTACTCACACACACAAATGCAGACGCACGCACGCACGCACGCACGCACGCACGCACGCACACACACACACACACACACACACACACACACACACACACACACACACACACACACACACACACACACACACACACACACACACACACACACACACACACACACATTAAGGCTGCAGTATGAATTAGGTTCCCCAGTTGTCCTTAGTGTAGCTTAACCCGAGGCTCCACATGCGGAGAGGTGTTTTTGTACACATGAATGACAGACTCCCTGCAGGCCCTCGTTTTGTGGTTTGGTCTTCCGTTTTTTGTTGTTGATCTGTGTGGCTCCCACAGTCTCAAGTGTATTAATCGAATCACTTGTATTTATTACCCCCGCCAAGGAGGTAATGTTTTCAGTCGCGTTTGTTTTTCTGTCAGCAGGATAACTCAAAAACGAATCAACGGATTTGGATGAAACTTTTTTTGGAGTTGTTGGTAATGACCCAAGGAACAAGTGATTCAATTCTGGTGGTGCATTCTAGTTCACCATGCATTCATGACATTGTGACTTGGAAGTGTCATAAGTGGAAAGATAGATGTTTCGATATCAGCATTTCAGTCATTTGTTAGTTGTGCGAGCCTTGAGTCACACACACACACACACACACACACACACACACACACACGACACACACACACACACACACACACACACACACACACACACACACACACACACACACACACACACACACACACACACACACACACACACACACACACACACACACACACACACACAGAGAACAGTTCAAACTACAGTGTGACACATATGTGAACACTTGTAGCAGTAAGGCAGCTGTGAACAAGGTGTAAGGCGTACAGTTTAAGCCCTGATTGCTCATTCCCACAAACACACATTATTCCTGCTGGCACAACTCACTCCTCTCCTCAAGGCCACAGCTGCTCCAGTCACAAGTGTTGATATCTTCATGTAGACATGCAGAATGTTCCATTTTTTTGTTCAGTGTATGTATTAGCTATTTACTCATCTTTGTTTTGCTTTGTTTTTTGTGTGTGTTTTTTTGCTTTTGGCTAATATTCCACCCAACACACACACACACACACACACACACACACACACACACACACACACACACACACACACACACACACACTCTTACACACACACCCCAACACAGGTGCCGTGCGTCTGCAGACGCCCCTGCTGTTGCCTAGGAACCGGTCGGTATACGAGGGCTGTGAGCTGGCCTGCTTCATGGACCACAGCGGCATGCTGGTCACGCTGCCCTACGACCTCAGGGTACGTCACACATACAGTAGCTCGCTTCCAGCACCATGACCTTTGACCTACGATCTTATATTACCTGCGGAGACATCATATATAGGGAGTTAAAAGCTAGCCTGGTGACACTATGTACTATGGAGTCCTATGTACTCCACCCAAAGATTTTGGCTCCGCACCGAGTCTGGCGAAAGTCTCCGAGCTTGTTTCGCTCACTGTTTAGCCAATCAGCAAACAGTTGAGAGTGGTGACGCAGTCCGTTACTGATTAGTAACACTATTCACACCTTTGTTTTGTCATTTGTATGTTTTTGCGACGCTATATCGTAACAGTCATGCTAACAAAGCACAATATGGGTTTTATTTTGAATTCGGAACTCCAATTAATCTAAATGGCAGAGTAAGATCAGACCATCTCCCACCCTCAATGGAGACGGATTCCTCTTAGCTTTCGCCAGACTGTTTGACGGAGTCAACAGTCGGCTTTTGCCCAGGCTAGTTAAAAGCACAATAACCTGAAGTCAAAGTAGTGACCTGCAGGACAATATGTCACACAGGATGTTATAATATATATCTATAATGATCTATGACTTGTCTTATGTTGGTACCTCTGGGTAGGTCACAGAGAAAGTCGTAGCTCTTTGAGTGCCATGGACTTGAAAACGAGTCTTTTCAGAATGTATGGCACAGTGCCAAAGACTTGATATCAAGTCAATTGCGTTTTTTTATGGGGGGTGGGGCCTAACAGCGTTGATCTGGTATGTTTGTTGTTCACATGGACAAAGAACTCAATTTTTTATGGCTCTTGAAAAATCAATCAAACGTTGAAAAAAGCCTGGCAACCCCCCGGTCTGAATTTGAAAATGGCTGGCACTCAATGAGTTAAGGACTATTACCTTTTGGCATGTCACACAGGATGTTTTAATCACTGGCCAACACCCTGCATGTACACCATACAGTAGAGTAGTAGAGTAGAAAAGAGATACTTAATTGGCATAATCAATCCCTGTTGTGTCACCAGGAAATTAGACACTGCTGACACAAAGCCGCTTTTAAACCCACTACTTTGATCCAACCATTACAACATTAATTACTTAAAATTAAAATGTCACCCTCTGAGCCAAAATCGGTCTTGACACTAAACACATGCAAACACACAGAGAGACATCAAACAGTGTGCATTTAATGATATTACATTGTTTTGTGAGAAGAGGAGTGGTTACTCAGTGCTCTAGTTGAACACACACAAAAGACAATTGAGGTTTTTTTATATACGGATATGTTCTGCATTTGTTATCCTTACAACATGAAACTTGGCACTGCATTCACTTGTGTCATTAAGGATGACATTGACGCCCACCAAAGTCTGGGGCTCAGCGGAACTAATGGCTATTAAGTTGTGCACGGAACAGACTCAGAGAAACACACTCACACAGGCAGTCATTACATGTATTGTATAGATCAATATGTGATGTAGATTGGACGGAAGTTCGCATGAGTGTGGTACAGTATATACGCAATGGCCACAATGTAATAGCATCTTCCATCTGGCATGTTTTTTTTTTCAGTTCTGGTGTTCATTAAAGCATGAAGGGACATTGGTTTCCTTTTGATCTCTGTAGCACTGTCTTTTGTTTCCAAACATGCATTACTCATCCTCATTGTGCTGTTTTTTCTCCAATTTCTTCTCTTTTTCTCCCTTCTTGTCTCTGTATATATCTGTCTGTCTGTCTCTCTCTCTGTCTCTGTCTGTCTGCCTCTCTCTCTCTGTCTCTCTCTCTCTCACTGTGTCTCTCTCTCTCTCTCCTTTCTTGTAACGTGTGATCTTGCAGGTGGCCTTTGCAAGATACATAGCCCGCAACAACGTCTCCCATGTGAAAAGGTGAGCACTTATTATTAGTTATTGGCGCACGTCACTGAGTCCATGAGAAGAAACCATGGTAATCTGCAACATCAACGTTGAGCTAATGAACAAACTCTCTGATCAATGTTTCAACGCACAAGCAACTTCCTTAGAGTTGAATGAACGTTCCATCGAAACGTTAGTCTGCCCCAATGACATATATAGATACGTCAACGGTCTGCTCCTACACCTTTGGATACAAACATCAGCTAAATGTCATGTACACAGTAAAAAATGTAAAAAAAAAAAAAAAGACATTCGTGATGGATTTCATTTTTTGTTCGCATGCCCCATCCTGTTCTGGTTGCACTGAAATGTCTTCTAGAAGTGCGTAGAACATTCTCTTTTGTCATTTTGTGGCCTTGCCCATTTCCCCCATTAGACTCTGTTATGGCTGATCATTGTGACCTCCGCCAAGGAGGTTATGTTTTCGGTCGCGTTGGTTTGTTTGTCTGTCAGCAGGATAACTCAAAAAGTTATGAACTGTTTTTGATTACATTTTTTTGAGTTGTTGGAAATGACAAAAGGAAGGAACAAGTGATTCAATTTTGGTGATGATCCGGGATTTTTTTTTTCCACGTTAGATTTTAGAAATAGGATTCTCAGAATCTGGTAACACTTCCAAATAAGGGGCCATAATAAACAGTAAAGTAGCTACAACCTAATACTTAAGTAAGGGTTAATAATCATTATTTAATGCCACATTAGACACATATTAATTGTTATTAATGCATATGTTGAGCATTAGTAAGCAGTTACTTAACTATTAGATAACTATTACCTTGTGTTACAAGTTAATAGCATATTATTATTTAACTAATAGATAAGTAAGGGCACAGTTAATAGTTAAGTAGCTATCAGGTAATACTTAACTAAGGACCAAAATTAACACTTACTTAATACAAAAGCAAGGCATAACTAATGGTTAATTAATACATAAATATTGGGTTTTGGGACCCTTATATTAGAGTTGGCTGAGGATAACTAATGATTAATTAATAGATATATTTTGATATTTGGGACCCTTATATTAGAGTTGGCTGCGGATAACTAATGGTTAATTAATCGATAGATATTGGTGTTTGGGACCCTTATAATAGAGTTGGCTGAGCATACCTAATAGTCAAGTAATTAATCTACTGTGACATCTAGTTTTCACTCGTTCAAATCACTGTAATAGTGGCAACAGGAGCCATTATATAGCAAGGATTGGACGTACAATTCTCAATGATGGTGGGGTGATGTGATGTAATTTTTTCATGTACCACTTATTAGTTTTAACTGTAAATCAAGTTCATAGCATATAATTATTTAACTAATAGATAAGGAAGGGTACAGTTAATAGTTAAGTAGCTATTAGGTCATACTTAACTAAGGACCTTAATTAACACTTACTTAATACAAAAGTAAGGCATATCTAATGATTAAATAATACCGAATTATTGTTGTCTATAGATTGCGTACCCATCATGCACTGCTCTTCTTGGAGCTAATATTCTCAAACATTAACCTAATTATCACAAAGGAATGGTTTAGTTTTGCTTCAAAACTATTACTCTTCATAATGTTCTGCATTTATTGTAGGGTTTTTACCATTAAATTTAATAAGTGGTACATGAAAAAATTACATCTCATCATCCCACCATCATTGAGAAGTGTACGTCCAATCCTTGCTATATAATGGCTCCTGTTGCCACCATTACAGTGATTTGAACGGGTGAAAACTAGATGTCACAGTAGATTAATTACTTAACTATTAGGTATGCTCAGGCAACTCTATTATAAGGGTCCCAAACACCAATATCTATGGATTAATTAACCATTAGTTATTCGCAGCCAACTCTAATATAAGGGTCCCAAACACCAATATCTATCTATTAATTAACCATTAGTTAGCCTCAGCCAACTCTAATATAAGGGTCCCAAAACCCAATATTTATGTATTATATAACCATTAGTTATGCCTTGCTTTTGTATTAAGTAAGTGTTAATTTTGGTCCTTAGTTAAGTATTACCTGATAGCTACTTAACTATTAACTGTGCCCTTACTTATCTATTAGTTAAATAATAATATGCTATTAACTTGTAACACAAGGTAATAGTTATCTAATAGTTAAGTAACTGCTTACTAATGCATTAATAACAATTAATATGTGTCTAATGTGGCATTAAGTAATGATTATTAACCATTACTTAAGTATTAGGTTGTAGCTACTTTACTGTTAATTATGGCCCCTTATTTGGAAGTGTTACCCAGAATCTCATATAGAATCTCACCTCATCTGTATCCAGCATTGTATTGTGTTTTTGGCCCCGCCTCCCCATGTCACCTGTCTTGTCTCACCTGTGGTGTCCCCATCCCCGACAGGTACAGCATCGAGCGCGTGTTTCGTCCCCGTAAGCTGGACCGCTCGCACCCCCGGGAGATGCTGGAGTGTGCCTTCGACATCGTCACCCCTGTCACCAACACCCTGCTGCCCGACGCCGAGACCATCTACGTCATCTCCGAGATCATCCACGAGTTCAGTGCCTTGCAGGTATTGTATCACGCTCCGTGTGTTTAAATAAAGTTTTGTGTCTGTTGTTTGTGCATTCGATATGTGGGTTCATGTTATTTGGTTTGTACTGCTGTTCATGCCTATGTGCATAACTCAACTGTATGTCTTTATGTATGTCTCTCTTTGCGTTTTGCATCTCTTTACGTAGTGCACATGTGTATGTGTGCACTTTTTATCTCTCTCCATGTACACTTTATTACCAAACGTGTTTGCTATTCGCTAACCTGCCTTGACTCACCTATGGGTTAGGAATGGGATGGCAGTTAAATTCATACAGTCAATCCGGAAAGTATTCACAGCGCTTCACTTTTTTCACATTTTATTATCTTACAGCCTAATTCCAAATGCTACAAATGAATATCTGTTGTCAAAATCCTACACAAAATATTTCATTATGACCATATGAAAAACAAGTTGTCTTGACAGTTTTGAAAATTTATCAAAAATAAAAAATAAAGAAATCATTTGTAGCATTTGGAATAAGGCTGTAAGATAAATAAAATGTGAAAAAAAGTGAAGCGCTGTGAATACTTTCCGGATTGACTGTATGTGAGTCAACGCAGGCTAACAAATACTTTTGATAATATAGTGTGTACTTTATCATTGGTTCTCAACCTTTTTTGAACAAGCGCAACTTGATCTCCTCATAAGCCTGCCAACGCCCCCCTTAGCATTACAGAAAATCAAAGACTAGTGGCATAAAGACATAGATTAATGGCAACTGAGCAACCTAAATAAATGATAAAAGTCCGCAACACTGTTAATGCTCAAATAAATCACTGGGAGCATTAACAGTGTTGCGGACTTCTATCATTTATTTCAGTTACTCTATTTCGTCCAGCACCTGTGCCACTGATGTGCGCGCATTCTCCTCCTTCTTGAACTGAGCAACCTCCCTCTCAGCTTTATCCTCGACGCCCCCAAGGGCTCCCTAACTCCCCCTTGGGGGGGCTGTAGAGACCCCATTGAGAAACATAGCATGTATATACAGTATATGGTGTTCCACTCAACAAACACGTGTATGTGTTCTGCTCTGATCCATTAGCTGTCCATGTGGTAATGAGTAATACCAGGCTGTTCCACCCGGGTCACTCACATCCTGTGTCTTGTGGGTGTTCCGGCCAGCTAGTTTGCTAGCTAGCGAGATCGCTGTCATGTCAATGGCGTCATGTGTTTGCCTTCACCTCTGAGAGTCATGCAGAGAAGGGGAGATGAATGGCACACACACACACACACACACACACACACACACACACACACACACACACACATGCAGAGAAGGGATATGAATGGCGCGCACGCACACACACACACACACACACACACACACACACACACACACACACTCACACGCACACGCACACGCGCGCACACACACACACACACACACACACACATCTGAGGGAAATGGATGGCAGTGCAGTGAGGATAAATGAGTGCTGTTGGGGTGAGGTGAAGAAAGAACCCACTGGGCCAACACCTGGTGTCATGATGACTCTCCCCACTCCCGAAGGTGTGTGTGTGTGCGTGATGTGTTTGTGTGTGTGTAC
Source organism: Engraulis encrasicolus (assembly GCF_034702125.1). Taxonomy (NCBI): domain Eukaryota; kingdom Metazoa; phylum Chordata; class Actinopteri; order Clupeiformes; family Engraulidae; genus Engraulis; species Engraulis encrasicolus. The sequence goes on from NC_085875.1 coordinate 12,115,115, forward strand.
GCAGCATGTGTGTGTCCATGCGTTCCCGTCTCCCAGGGTGTGAATGCATATGACTGTGTGTGTGTGTGTGTACGTGACGTGACGTGTGTGTGCGTGACGTGTGTGTCCGTGCGTTCCCATCTCCCAGGGTGTGTGTGGTAACTGGCAATTGACCTATAGCCATTAAGTGCTGTGGCCGGAGCAACATGGAGAGGGGGGGGGCATAGAGAGCTCTCTGCCCCTTGCGTGGGCCATAGAGCCACCAGGGTTCACTGCTCAGGATGTTTGAACAGATGGACCATTACACAGGATTATTGCATACAAAACCTGAGTGTCATTAGGTACCGCCATATGTAAAAGAGGTGCCGTGTGTTGGTGGTGTGGGAGCATGTACACGTGAGCCTGTGTCTCGCTCTCTGTTTATGTTCACGTGTGTGTGTGTGTGTGTGTGTGTGTGTGTGTGCGTGTGTGTGTGTGTGTGTGTGTGTGTGTGTGTGTGTGTGTGTGTGTGTGTGTGTGTGTGTGTGTGTGTGTGTGTGTGTGTGTGTGTGTGTGTGTGTGTGTGTGTGTGTGTGTGTGTGTTAGACATTAGATTAGATTATTCTTTATTGTCTTTTCGGGAGAGAAATTCAGAATGGACATGACAGAGTGTGATTCACAGTTAACATCAAATTACCACAACAGACAGACTTAGGACCACAAAGAACAAACAAACATATAAACAAGGTAACAGACAACCATTGTTAGTGTTAAACACAACGTTCCAGTTTTGGCCCTTAGTCATCCAAAGGCATATACAGGTACAAACCTAGATAATGCACATACTCTGACCTAGAGCTATTGCTCAGAAAATAATAAAATAAAATACAGAAGATAAAAAGTATAATGCATGAATGCTAGGGACCAAGGGACCATTGAAAATTTGAACCTAGTAGTATTACAGTTTGGGAGCCTGTATCTTCTTCCTGAGGGCAGTATCTCATATTCCCCATGCAAAATATGTTCATCATCCTCTATGATCTTCAAACCCTGTCTTTTTACTGTTTCGTCAAATAAGGCCTGCAGTGATGTGGGAGGGGGCATGCCCATTATTTTCCCCGCTCTCTTGATGAGAGTTTGTAGTTCAGCTTTCAATTTCACAGAAAGGTTCCCAAACCATACAACGATCCCATATCTGATGATTGATTCGATTGAAGCCCTGTAAAAAGCCATCATTATTTCTTTTTCAATGCCAAACACTCTCAACCTCCTAAGGAAATGTAGCCGTTGGCTGATTCTCGCACTTAAAAATTAAACGTGCTGAGCCCATTTTAATTGAGAATCGAATACAGCCCCTAAGTATTTGTATGTGGAGACCTGCTCCACTGGCTCCCCGTTCAGATTGATCAATTCATGCTTACTTATGGACCTGGTGTCGAATATCATTTCTTTTGTTTGTTTTGTTCTTGTGTGTTTGTGTGTGCGTGCTAGCGTGCATGCGTGCGTGCATGTTTGCGTGCGTACGGCGTGTGTGCGTGCGTGCGTATGGCGTGCGTGCGTGCGTGTGTGTGTGCGTGTAAGTGTGTGTGCGTGTGTGTATAAAAGCGTCTGTGTATGTGTGTTTCTTTGTCCCTTTGGTCTTGCAGATTTCAGTGCTTAGATGCAATGCAATGCCAGACTTGTACTAGCTGCAAATTTGCCATCTGTCTGCATTTCTACAACTTGACTTAAGTTTTTCTTCATAACATTTTACGTCTGTTTTGAAATTAGGGATGTTAACCGATAGCTGTTTTTACAGCTCCCGAATGCCAGCCAACGTCTTATTACACTGCGTACACACATGTTATTGGTGTTGTAGTGTATGGGGCAGTATGATCTTTCAATATCTAAAAATGATAGCCTAAATGTAAGCATGAGCCATCCCACAGATTTTTATAAAGAGAGCAACCACAGCACAGAGCCACAAAACTCTTATTACACCACAAGTAGTGGTCAATAATTGGGGAAAATGTATAATACAAAGGGCAAGAACGACCATTGTGTAACGGGAGCCTAACCATTCTAAAATGGGGGCATAACTTAATTCATGAGGCAGAAAAAGAAGCGTGACAGGACACGGGCATCATAGATAGCAGTTATAGAATTTCGGTGGCCAACTTAAACCGACTTTAACCGACTTTAACTGGCTAATGAGGATCAGTAGTCGGTTAAGATGTTTTTTACATTTCGCAATCCCTAACTGAAATTATTACCTTTTTTGTGTTGTCTAAATAATTGATGAACAGCAGGCCAGTTTGTCTCAGCTTGTGTGTTTGGCCTTTTCTTGTCTGCATTTAAACATGATTCATAACTCCAAACTCTCAGTGTTTCTGACCCAGTAGATGATGTTGTAGATCACTCAAATCTGTAGACGAGACGACGTGCATAAATCCATCAACGGCCAGTGAATGTTTACAGTCCTGTGGGCTAGCCATACTATGTTAAATATCACCTTTGGTGCACTCACTCCAAATCCATAAGCCCTCTTATTATATGGGCCCCACCTGTTGTGTCTGGGCCCACATGTTGCCAGGTCAGGTGTCATTGTGTTGACCTGTGATGGGCTGTTTGGGCTCTGTTTGTGGGAGAGTACCTGGCAACGGCTCATCCCATTAACCCCCACTGGTGGCCTCAGTGTCCGCAACATCACAGGGCTGAAAAGCTGCCTCGCAGCGCGGGACCTGCCCTTGGGCTATGGGTCACAGGTGCAAGTGCACACACACACACACACGCGCGCGCGCACGCACACAGTACCGGTATACACACACACGCACACATGGTAAGTGCACACACACGCACGCACGCACACGCACGCACGCACGCACACATGCAGTGTACACACACACGCACGCACACATGCAGTATACACACACGAACGCACGCACGCACGCATACACACATGCACGCACACATGGTACACACACACACACACACACACACACATGCAGTATACACACACGCATGCACGGTATACACACACACACACACACACACACACACACACACACACACACACACACACACACACACACACACACACACACACACACACACACACACACACACACGCACACACACGCACACACACATTCCTGTTGCTGATAATTCAGCTCAGAAGGTTTGAGTCACTTTGTCGAACAACCACCGCACTGGCAGGATATGAGACACAGTGAATCATGCTGTGTTGTTTGGAAGTATCACTACAACGCTGGCCCAGGCTCTTGCGTGTGTGTATGTATGTGTGTGTGTGTGTGTGCGTGCATGTGTGTGTGTATGTGTGTGGTGTAGTACCACTTAGCCCTAAAGCTGTAACGTTGTGTAGCATCTCCCCTTTCTTTGCTCTGTTGGCGTTGTAGGGGTTGCACTGCCCAGATCTGCGGAAAACACATCGTCGCGTTCACGCCTCACAAATCTGTACTTGGGCTTTACCCCACTGACAATGGCTCACGTACAGAGAGCAAATTGTGAACATCGCTGTTAGCCTGGTGGTCCGACAGTTTCATCTTTCAGCATGGACATAGAGAGTATATTTTTATATTTTCTCTCTGACACGTTTTTTTTCCTCTCTTGAAATGTGGATAAATTGAAACAGGCCTGTTGTTCCCGACAAGTACATCTGTCAAGTGAAACAAGTGCTTGTAGACTTTAGGAGGTCTTTTACAGTTCAGTCCTTTACCAGTAAACATATTCATCTCTGAGAAAGTCCAGAACACCACTCTCCCCTCTGCGTTGGGTGCAAAACACGGAACTTTGATTAGAGACTCTGGCAACATTTATTTCGTCGATAGGAATTCACCAAAACTTTTTTTGTTTTTTTGTTTTTCATAAGTGCTGAAGGAAATGAGATTTTTCTCCGTTTCCTCTGCTCTCACCACATTCTGCAGAGGTGATGTAGAGTAGACCCTCTGCAGACTGTCTGTGTGCTGCTACATTCTACCACTGTGTGCTGTGGACACTGCAGCACATGGGACTGCAATGCTTTATGCCCATGGAGGAGTGCAGAGATGACCTTAGGCTGTATGGAGTTATTAATGTATTTCATCACTAGGGCTGGGTAAAATAATCAATTTATTTGGGGGGTGCGTTTTGGTCCGTCCTGGGTCCTGGTATGTTATTCTTTTGTACTTACATACCTGAGTGTATAGGAGAGGAGAGAGGAAGTGAGGAGAGGAGAGAGGAGAGAGGAGAGAGGGGATAGGAGCACATTATGGGATATGAGAGGATATGAGAGGAGAAGTAGGGGGGGAGGTGAGAGGAGGGGTAGTGAGAGGGGAGGAGAGGAGAGGAGGGGGGAAGTAAGGGGTCGAGAGGAGAGGAGAGGGGAGCTAGGAGCATATTATGGGTGTTCCTGTTCCTCTCACCTCCACCACAGACACCTTCAACACACTAAGGCCCATTACATTCTCCACATGCCCCCACATGGCATCTGGCCAATGATATTGCAGCATGCAGAGCCAGACAGACAGGCAGCCCTATCCTCACCCGGCATGTTGGCAGGCTGTGTAGTGTCCTCTGCTGCCATCACTCTGATGAATAAAATGAAAGATAAAATTATAGAAAGATCTGTCTAGAAGCTCTTACAAATACACATTTTATTCATCAGAGTGATGGTTAATATTAAATATGTACAGCTGAGAGACATTGTTTACCAATTTTCTGTCACCTTTTTCTGAGTGTGTGCACGTGTGTGTGTGTGTTGCTTGCTGAATCACATGAAATACTAATGTGTGTGTGTGTGTGTGTGTGTGTGTGCGTGTGTGTGTGTGTGTGGAGCAGGAGAGGAACTACACTGTCTATGTGAACCACACCAGCCTGTTCCGAGCCATCCTGCTGCACAGCGGGGTACCAGAGGACAAACTCATGCAGGCCGCCAACATCCTCTGTGACGCCATGGTGAGAGGAGAGCTTCACACACACACACACACACACACACACACACACACACACACACACACACACACACACACACACACACACACACACACACACACACACACACACACCCACACACACACACACACCTCTGTTCATCTCTTGTTATCTGCACGCACACATGGAGACACAAACACAGCCATGCCTGTTAATCTGCTATGACCGTCCCAAATGTCCTGCCAAAGGAACACGGTACCCACACGCATGCATACACACACGCACACACATACACACACACACACCTACACACACACACACACACACACACACACACACACACACAGGGGTGCAGGTACACACGCCACACACACGCACACACACACGCACACACACACACAGACGCACAAGCACACACAAACACATATCCTGCGGAATACCACGGTGAAAGCACCACTAACGATACTTGTGTCGGCTGTCACTCTGCCAAGAGGATACAGTATATCACGAAAGTGAATACACCCCTCACAGTTTTGCAGATTTTTGAGTATATCTTTTCATAGGAAAGCATTACAGAAATATAACTTTGACACAATGATTAGTGACCTTTTAACAACATATTTAACCGCTTAAATTTCTTGTTCACTCAGAAAAAAACAAAATACAGCCATTTATGTTTGAACATGTACTCACAAAAGTGAGTACACCCCAGATTAAAATCCGGTAGAGAAGGGGCTATGTTGGCTCGAATCGTCTCGAAATGAAACGAAATGAAAAGGGATGACAAGGGAGGTCATCAGTGTGTGTTTCAACCTTTCTTTGCATTGAACTTTTAAATTTTGAGTCTGCATCTGGCTTAAATAGATTGGTGTGAGATTTGAATGCAATCCTATGGAGAATATCATGATCTACTTCAGTAGTCACAGTGCATGTTGACATGCATGTTCCTTTTAGGTGTATTTCAGATTGCCAATGTTGACAGCATTCATGCATCCCCAAACCATGTCAGTCCCACTACCATGCTTGGCTTATGAGAGGATACACCTTTTTTTGTAAAACTCACTTGTTTACCACCACACGCTTGACACCATCTAAAGCAAATTTGTTTATCTTGGTCTCTTCAGATCACACAACATGGTTCCAGTGATCCATATCCTTCGTCTGTTCATCTCTCTTGAGACCAAGATAAACAAATTAGCTTTAGATGGTGTCAAGCATGTGTGGTGGTAAACAAGTGAGTTTTACAAAAAAGGTGTATCCTCTCATAAGCCAAGCATGGTAGTGGGACTGACATGGTTTGGGGATGCATGAATGCTGTCAACATTGGCAATCTGAAATACACCTAAAAGAAACATACATGTCAACATGCACTGTGACTACTGAAGCAGATCATGATATTCTCCATAGGATTGCATTCAAATCTCACACCAATCTATTTAAGCCAGATGCAGACTCAAAATGTAAAAGTTCAATGCAAAGAAAGGTTGAAACGCACACTGATGACCTCCCTTGTTATCCCTTTTCATTTCGTTTCATTTCGAGACGATTCGAGCCAACATAGCCCCTTCTCTCCCTCCCCTGGGGTGTACTCACTTTTGTGAGTACATGTTCAAACATTAATGGCTGTATTTAGTTTTTTTCTGAGTGAACAAGAAATTTAAGCGGTTAAATATGTTGTTAAAAGGTCACTAATCATTGTGTCAAAGTTACATTTCTGTAATGCTTTCCTATGAAAAGATATACTCAAAAATCTGCAAAATTGTGAGGGGTGTATTCACTTTCGTGATATACTGTATGTGAAATGGAAGAGGGAGTTGGGGTTCCGAAACAAACCAAGACAAAGCAGTAATTTCAGGGTTTGAAAAGTAAGGGACTAGGGGGTTAATACGAACCCGTCCATTGACCGGCTCACATGAGGACCCAGGTTCGAATCCAGGCCGGGTCTCTCCCACTCATTCCCTCCACTACCTTGTCCAATAAAGGCATGAAAAAGCCCTTAAAGAAATCAAACTAAAGAAAAGAAAGGGACCAGTTTTACTCTAGAGTCCATTTTAAGGTTAATGCGTCTCGTGAGGCGTGCAATTAATATTCTCCTGGCTGCACATTCTCATTGATTTGGCAGCTGCTTAGCCTGAAAGAAATGCTTTGGGAATTTTCTGTACGAACATCAGTTGGCTACGGGTATTGTAACGTTGTGTTTAGTGAAATGTATCTTATGCATTGTTTTGTTTAGTGAGGCGAAGCAGAGGTTTCTCGGGTTATTGAAATGAGGTCTACCCTCAATTACTGAGAATTCAATAAAAGTTGACGGATAGAACAGAATTAATAAAAGAAGACGTCTGAGTCATATCGTGCACACACACACACACACACACACACACACACACACACACACACACACACACACACACACACACACACACACACACACACACACACACACACACACACACACACACACACACACATTGATGGACAGAAGAAGAAAAAGGATAACGTAAAAATAAAACAAGGAGTAGTTGTGAGTCAGATTACTGATGAGCTCACAGATTGAAGGGAAAAGGCAACAGGCTTCTTTCCAGAATTAGATTTTACTTTGTTGCTCTGGTTTTAGTTGCCTCTCTTTTAACCTCACCGCAGGCCACAGCTCATAAAGAGGCTTCTCATACTCACTGACATTTATACGATTGGCTGATGCCTACATCCAAAGGGAGAGCGAGCGAGCGAGTGTGTGTGTGTGTGTGTGTGTTTGTGCGCGCCCCCCGCCCGTGCGTACGTGGGTGTTTGTACTTGCCTGTGCGGACACATGTCTTTGCATCTGTGTATCAGTTTTTGTGGGTGCGCTTGCGTAACTGTGTGTGGGTGCTGGCAAATATGTATGTTTTGTGCGTGCGTATGTGTGCGTTTACTCAAGCGCTGTTGTGTGTGCGCACGCGTGCGTACGTGTCCGTTTACTCCAAACGCTTTTGTCGGACGGACGGACTGAATTTGGCGCCCTTAAAAAAAAATCATTTCGGTTCCATATTACGCCGTTTCGTTTCAGGATCAGTTTCGTCATGAAACTCATTTCCAGTTACAGCAGTGTATGAGTTGCCAAGCTTTCATCGATGAGTAATGGTCGCTGAGGCCATAGCCTGATCTGACAGACACATTATATCCATGGGAGTGTAGTGGAGGGAGCGGAGGCAATGCAGGAAATGAGACTCTGATGATTACCATGGCTCTTCACTGATTTTCAAAGGGTGTGAATTGATGTTGATGCATTATAGTTAGTCAGCCACTTAGCTCAAATCGTTTGTTTATACGCCAATGCTCCTGATAATGGGACTTTTTAGCATGTTGCAATAGGACAAGACCTGTGTAATTACAATGGAGGAGGACATTCGAATGTGGTTAAGTGAGTAAATTGCAAGGGTGGAGTTCTGTGTTTTGAGGGGAAAAGCTCCAGCTTGTTTGTTTTCGACATGGTAAAACATTATCAGATGTTTGATGACTGTATTATCAATAGTAGTCCAAGTGTCTGAGGTATTGGCGTCGTATTTGACTCTACACCACTCAAGTTGTAGCCCCACATCAAGGCTGTCAGTGTCACCAGAACTGCATTTTACCATCATCTTGGTAGTATTGCCAAGATTAGACCCATGCTGATTTTCCAGGACGCGGAAACCCTTGTGCTTGCGTTTGTGTCATCAAGACTGGACTACTTCCCTCTTGTCCGGCCTTCCAGAAAGCATCACTAGGAGTCTACAGCTTGACTTAAACGCTGCAGCTAGAACGTTAATGAGAGTAAAGAAGTACAGTAAAGGTAGATTTCTAAATTCTTGTATTTACTTGCAAGACATTACAAAATCTAGCTTCAGCTTACTGAAAAGCACGGTCACTTCTGAAAAGCACAGGTCTTCTTACTGTCCCACTCCCATCAGTAATAAAGAATTTTTTATATTATAATAATTATCTGAGACCATGCAATGGTAATACCATACTATGATTAATCAAAATAGAATGGAATTGAATGCATTTTTGAGTGAACTTTGAGAGTGCAGAAACGGAGCGTGACTTCTGGTTTGGATAGTGGATCAAGTCATCCTAACTCACACACACACGCACATGCACACATGCGCGTGCACACACACACACACTCACACTCACACTCTCTCTCTGTCTCTCTCTCTCTTACACTCATATGTTCTGTTTGTGTTTCAGAGTGAGAAATTGACAAAGCGGGAGGTGGAGGCCAAGTTCTTTAACTTATCCCTGTCCAACAACAGCGTGAGTTCCCCCCCTTTTCCTTTTTGTTGCTCCTCAAAGTCTGCGCTTACTTGGCTCTTTAACACACACACACACACACACACACACACACACACACACACACACACACACACACACACACACACACACACACACACACACACACACACACACACACACACACACTATTAGACACCAACTAGGCATACTGCTGCTTAATGTCTTCTCCAGGAAAGGGCAATGAGGACGGGTATAGGCACTTCCGCCGGGCCTGCCAAGCACCATGAAATACCTGTGTGTGTGTGTGTGTGCGCGCGTGCGTGCGTGCGTGCGTGCGTGCATAATGCTTTTATAAGGTTTGAGGTTCATCCAAGGCAAAGGGGAGCGCCCGGAGCGCAGTGTGTGTTTGTGCGTATTACAGCTGAGTGTGTGTGTGTGTGTGTGTGTGTGTGTGTGTGTGTGTGTGTGTGTGTGTGTGTGTGTGTGTGTGTGTGAAAGAGAGAGAGAGAGAGAGAGAGAGAGAGAGAGAGAGAGAGAAATGAGAGAGAGAGAGAAATGAGAGCGAGAGAAATGAGAGAGAGAGAGAGAGAGAGAAATGAGAGCCGCTCCAGAACAGCTTGAGACGTTTCCCTGTGCCACTGCTCTCGCTGGGCCAGAGTCAGGCGAGTCAGGAACATCGCCCGAGGCACAGGATCCCCGTCAAAATATATAATTCCAGAAAAAATAATATTAGCAGTCAGATATTTTTCATTTTATTCGTTTTCCTTGAATGAAATTGGATGTCTGAGAGGGTTATTCATAAATTTGATATACTCACAGAGGCTGATCTGTTTCCTAGTAACGTTTGGAGAAAAGTCTCTTTTTCCCCAATTGCCTAAACAGAGCTTGTTATATGTACCTGCAGTGTAGCATGCATCTTTAAAGACTCATCGTGTACTTTGGTAAACATGTCCCACCATTTTTTTGTGGTATCTGTCATTGCACAGTGTTTATATGTTTCGTACACCCCCACAACCTTGCTGTACTGTGTACAGTTTGTGTCATCGTGTAGAGATAAATCAGGTCATGATCTGGAGGGATCTTAAGTCAATGATGTTACTTAGTGTCTTCATCAGTAGGTCCATCCCAGCCCCATCAAGTGCCTCTGACTTTGTAGACTGTGTAGCAGGGACTGCAGATGGAAATTAGCTTGTAAACTATAATCTGGTACAGGTCATCTCTTTACTTTTGTAACTAATGTACTTTGCACATGGTCCCTGTCGAAATAAACCAAATAAATAAACTAAACTAAACTAGTGTATTACTTTCATCAACCCCACTTTACCCCCCAGTACAGTAATTTGGACAATGTCCTTCCTCTCCTTGGAATTGCACACACTGTACAAGCATTAAGTATTGCAGCCCCCAGTAACATGCACTACTACAGTACATCCTCTCTATGCAGCTTAAGACGCTGTACATTGAGCGGAAGATACTTGGGTCTTCAACATCCAGATACCCCCTTGACTCGCACACTATTTCCCTTTTTGGCATCTGCACCTAGTTGCAGCCACTGTGTGATGAAAGGTGTTGTGATGTTGTAATATTGTAAAATTGTATTGTAATATGTACTACTGTGTGTCCTCTCTGTCTGTATATGCAGCTTCAGACGCTGTACAAGTTCATAGAGCAGAAAGGGGAGCTGCGGGAGCTGGTGCCCCTGCTGGAGCCACTGACCAAGCAGAAGACGGCCGTCACCCAGCTGGCCAAGCAGGCCATCAAGGACCTGGAGGAGCTCACCAGCCTGCTCAGGAAACTGGCCGTCAAGGTGCAGGTAAGATAACATCGCTTTAGTAACACATACAGTACAACAGCTACACAGGTAGAGCGATGTCAGACATGTCCACAGCATAGGTAGGCCATTATCAAACACAGCTTAGCTGTATGTAAGGAGCTGTTGGAGCTCAGAATCCTGTTCAGGAAACTGGCCGTCAAGGTGCAGGTAAGATAAGATCGCTTTAACCCATTGTGTCCTGGAGCAACATATACGCTGCATTCAGGTTCTTGAACACATTCTAGTATTAAATAAATGAAGGTTCTAGCTTTTAAATGGAACTTATTTTATGTTCTTATGTGCTTAGGAGGCTGAGATATTTAGGCTTTAATAGGGAGAGGGCACGTTTTCCCAAAAAGGGCTTAGGCTAAAATGGGTTAGTAACACATACAACAACAGCTACACAGGTAGACCGATGTCAGACATGTCCACAGCATAGGTAGGCCATTGTCAAACACAGCTTAGCTATAGGTAAGGAGCAGCTGGTGGAGCTCAGAAGCCTGTTCAGGAAGGTGCTCGTCAAGGTGTAGGTAAAATATGACCACCATCACACTTGTGCTAGTATCACACATGTGTCAGGTAAAGGTGGGGAAGGTAGGTCACCCAGCTGGCCAAGGACCTGGTGGAGCTCTCCAGCCTGCTCAGGAAACTGGCCGTCAAGGTGCAGGTAAGATAAGATCGCTGCAGTAGCACCTACAACAACACCTGAGTCACATCTTGGGAAAGGAGGTCGCTTTCGCTCAAGCCTTCTTGGTGCTCACAGTAGACAACTCTGACTCTGAAGATAGTCATCCTTGGCTCAGTCTGTCTGAAGTGGACCAGCTTGTTTTCACCTGTGTTACCTCTGTCACACCTCTCTCTTGGGTAGGTAGACCACAATCACACCTACCTGTGCAGGTAGGTAGGTAGGTTCACCCAGGCAGCGGGCCAAACAGGGCCAAGCGGGCATCAAGGAGCTGGAGGAAATCACCAGCCTGCTCAGGAAAATTGCCATCCAGGTTGCAAGTACAGTATGTGTGTGCCAACCATCCCACCTGTGCACAGGTAGATCAATGTCAGACATGACAGTTAGGCCATTATCAAACACAGCATAGGTGGAGGTAAGGAGCTGGAGGAGCTAACCAGCCTGGGAATTGGCCGTGAAGGTGCAGGTAAGACCTGACCACCATCACACCTGTGGAGAGGTAGGGTGCAATTAGTTAGTGGGAGTATTGTCCCACCTGAACTCAGGAAGATAGGCGTCAAGGTGGAGGTAGGTATTCTGCTTCCTACCATAAGGCTGCCATCCGCAGACATATTCAGCTTTATTGTCAAAACCTTATGTACAGATAATACAGAGCAGTATTCCCCCGGCCCCATCATGTAAGCATCCTTCTCTGTCTTTTATACTGTTTTCAGGGCGGCCAGGCTGGTCCTGGGGCCCATTCCAGCACCAGTTTAAGTTTTGAACTATGTTGCTTACCTGCAAAACACTCGCGTTCAGACCGGGTTTTTACTTTTCCGCATGTGACCGTGTTGTGGAGGCTGCCCTGTAGCCTCGGCTTGGACTTGAGATGTTCTCTCACACGTAGCAAAAAAGTGCAGTTCCAGTCCAAAAATCCCTTTGGGGTTGTTCCCCATTTATTGTTAAAAAAAAAGTTTAATACAAAAACTAGTTCACCCTAGTGCTGTGCATATAGTGTCATTAAAATGTGCTGGCTGAATTTGGCTGGATCCACACGGCTATGGTAAGAACCGTGTGTTTCCCCAGTCCAAGCCTCATCAACCATAATCACAGGCACCTGTAATTATACCTGTTAACCTGTGTGACCTAAGCTTTAGTGAAGTGCTCCCCCAAGCACTCTAAAACTACATTAAAACCTATCCATAAGTGAGACTAAAATGGCTCCTACACGTGTGTTACCTGGATGAACCTGCTGTCGTCCAGGTTGGTGTCATGGTTTAAGTCGGATTTAAGTTGAGGAATTTTCTCTGTAAACATGTCAGCCCGTTCGAGATTAAGTGTAGGATCGAGCACTGGCATGATTCGCTAATGGCCTGAACATTCTCTCTGTCTCTGTCTCTGTCTCTGTCTCTGTCTCTGTCTCTCTCTCTCCCTCTCTCTCTCTCTCTCTCTCTCTCTCTCTCTCTCTCTCTCTCACTCTCTCTATCTCTCTCTCTCTCTCTCTCTCTCTCTCTCTCTCTCTCTCTCTCTCTCTCTCTCTCTCCCCCCCCCCAGGTGATGGTGAATCTGGGGCTGGTGTATAAGATCCAGCACCACAGAGGCATCATCTTCCAGTTCGTGGCCTTCGTCAGGAAGCGCAGGCGCACCGTGCCTGACATCCTCGCAGCCGGGGGGCGCTACGACCATCTGGTATGCACACTGTGCAATGCACACAGTGCGACGTGTTCCGCTTCCGATCCCACACCTGAGACACATTACATTTTCACTTGCCATCCAAAGTGTGATTAATGGTTATTTAGGTACAGGGTATTGGTTACAGTCCTTGGAGCAGTGTGTGGGGTTATGTCAAGACCTCATCAGCCATGGATGAGAGCGTCGAGGTACAGAGACCACATCTTCCGATCCTAAGACTTCTCGCTGCGTAAACACGAGGCCATGGCTTCACAGATCGGCCACAAAAGTAGTCAGTTCAGTTTATGTTCAGTCATGCTCAGAGGCGGTTATCCTGGCTTGCCTCAAATTTAAAAGAGCTGCCACATATGTGTCCTAGCCACCAAAGCGTGCCCCGTTCAGTTACGCTGTATAAAATTCCTATACACAGTCAATGATGGCTGCAGCCAAATTCATTCATCCAACTGATTTTAATCTTTCCCAGTGGTTTGCCAGGTAGAGGGGGCTAATTAAGGAAATCATCTGTGTTAGGAGAACAGACAGAAGTAATAGATTGCAGAAATGTTTTACTTTTGCCCACCTCTGGCATTGCAATTGCTGTGCTGAGCAGGGGAAAAGAACAGTGCCTATTGGTTGACATAAAAGACATATCAGCTGAAAGCTATTTGACTTGGATCATAAAGGCATTTTTATTTCCCTATTTTTTGACCATTTCACCCACAATATGTTATTGCTGCCATTTTAATGCCCACGTCCAAACCCCTTTACCCGACTTCTAACCTACTTGGACCAGCCACAAATCCGAAAATACTGTACCTAGGGACACTTTAAAAAAAAAAAAACATTTTTTTATGACCTTTATAGACATTTCTGTGTTTGACTTTCCTTTTTCTTCTCCTCTGTTGTTTTTCTTTTCTCAATGGCCCCCCCTTCCTTTGCCCTGGCCCCTTGCTTTCTGTTGTTCGCTGGTTCGGGGAGCAGATTTCGGAGTTTCGTGGCCCCGTGGGTCCGGGACCGGCGCCCTCAGCCGTGGGGGCCAGTGTGGCGCTAGAGAAGATCTGCACCGCCGTAGCCTCCATGGAGGAACCGGTGGGTTATAGTAATGCACACACACACACACACACACACACACACACACACACACACACACACACACACACACACACACACACACACACACACACACACACACACACACACACACACACACACACACACTTCAATCATACTACAATGACAAACACTCACATGTGTACACACACACACACTCACATTTGCACACACACACACACACACACACACACACACACACACACACACACACACACACACACACACACTTCAATCATACTACATTGACACACACACACACTCACACTCACATGTGTACACAGTCACACACACACACACACACACACACACACACACACACACACACACACACACACACACACACACACACACACACACACACACACACACACACACACACACACACACACACACACACACACTTCAATCATACTACATTGACAAACACTCACACTCACATGTGTACACAGTCACACACACACACACACACACACACACACACACACACACACACACACACACACACACACACACACACACACACACACACACACACACACAAAGATCCAGTGGGTCAAAAACACAGACATGCACACAGACTACATCTTTTTTCATTGGTTCGTCTGGTCTGAAGCCTAGCCTCTTTAGGAGTTCTATGAACAATGCCTGATTCATGAATTGGCTAAAAAGAGGCACATGTAATGTGTGTGTTCTGGGAAGTGGTTGTGGCACATAGTGCGTGTGTGTGCGTGTGCGTGTGCGTGTGTGTGTGAGAAAGAGAGTGTATGTGTCTGTGTGTTTAGTTCACCATTGCGGCTTTGCTTGTCTGGTATTCTGATTGGGTGGCATAGAATAGCAGAGTACATATGCAAACGCACACACACACACACACACACACACACACACACACACACACACACACACACACACACACACACACACACACACACACACACACAAAAACACACATTTTCAATAGATATTAAATATATTCCTTTTATGCAGAATATATGTCTCTACTGTGTCTTTCTGAATAGATGTATTTGTGTTAATGTTCAAAATTAGGTGGAGAAACATCCAATTGTTGACAGACACAGGCCACTGTTTCCAGATCAGTCCATCAGTCGGTGGTGTGCTATTTTAAATGCATGGTGATGGACCATATATCTGTTGTTCATTTTCGGATTTTTCCGTGGTTTTTGGGGTTGGACATATTTGGTCCGTCTGTCATGTGGTAGTCAGATTTGTTGATAGATTTTTTTTCAGAACGACTTTTTGTGTTTCTGATGTGAAGTTGCTCGGAAATGTATTGCGACAGACGTGGTCGACAGGATTCATCGAATTTGACATTTGAACATTTTGTATTGGCGAGGAAGAGCGAGAGAGAGAGAAGAGAGAGAGAGGTACAGTCAGAGAAGAGAGGGAGGGAGAGAGAGAGACAGAGAAAGAAGAGGTAGAGAAAGAGAGGTATAGGCAGAGGAGAGGGAAAGAGAAATAGTGAAGACAAATAGTTTGCTTATGCGTGTGTGTGTGTGTCTGTGTGTGTGCGTGTGTGTGCACGTGTGTGTGCGTGTGCGTGTGTGTGTGTGTGTGTGTCTGTGCACGTGTGTGTGCACGTGTGTGTGTGTGTGCGCGTGTGTGTGTGTGCACGTGTGTGTGTAGCGTCTGTGTAGTGACTGTAACCTTTAACCCTGTCATCTTAGTGCAGGGATTAAAGTTTTCCGTCGCTACGACGGATTTCCGTCAACTGGATTTTCGTTTGGACGGATTTCCGTCCGTATAATTTATGTCAATTAATTTACAATTTTTACTTTCCAACTGAACACAAATCGAGAGCACTCCTGGTCACGAGAAGGGGACGAGAGGTGTGTTTGGTGTAGAACTCCACCACTGGTGTGATAGGCCTCCAACAGATTCACTCATCAATAGTTTTGAGCCATCCCCTGTTCTTCCGTGTTCCCTAAAAAAGGTACAGCACGAGCGGTCAACAATTCGGTGGCGGCGCAGCGCGAGAGATTGAAAAAAAAAAAAAAGCCAACATTGTTGCTGATGGCAGAAAAAAATAAGTGTAGGCCTAATACTATGTCTTTAAAGTGCCATGACAATCGTTAAACGAGTTGGACTGAGATTCCAATATGGGCTAATGCATGGAATGCATAGCTGGAAGAAGGTAGGACACTTTTCCATTATCGTTGCACCTGCCGTGGCAGATAGGCCTAGTTAGGGGGAAAAAAGAATAGTTTACTTCGACTGCGCATGATGTCCTTTTCATGAAGGGTTTGCCTTTTAAGCATTGTGGCTTTTACTAACATTATTCATAGCCCCAATGGGACGGCTGTCATTGACAGCTAGCTAGGATACCACGCGTTTCCTCCTCAAAGTTTAGCGCGTTTGACTGGCTGCGTAAAAGGGCTATGGTAGAACTAGCTCTAGTTGTCTTTCTGACAACGGATAATTTACTGTCTCATCTGTAATCATAGCAGATTAACTTTGTTGTTGCCGATATATATTTAAGAAATAAGTTAAAAATGGGTTGCATTTTACAGGAGTCACTGATGCTATCCCTGGCAGAGCCAATATTTTATGTCACGTCTTGTTCTGGGAAGCAGTGTTCTGATGGGTGGACTCATGGTCGATAAATGCCGTTTCGATGTTTGTTTCACTTTCAAGGCTTGTTGTAGGCTATTGTGTGATGCTATTTTTTATAGTTTGGAATAGTGTGCAGCAACAGTTGTGTGTGTGCTTGTTTTTGAGTGGCTCAACGTCTGTGCCCATCTTCTCGGAATATGCGTTTCGTTTGAGTTCAGTTAGGCGCACTGCGCACTCAGGACTGATGGGTGGGTGATTTGCCTTGATTCGAGTGGAAAGTTGCGCGACAAGCTTGGGGAAGTGTGTGTTACTTTTGTTAAACGATAGACTGTGTCGTGTCTGCGTGCGTCGTGTCACCTTGTATGAGAGCGAGTACGTGCGTGTAGGAATCGGGGACGTTTTTTAAATCAATGGTAAGCGTGTGCCTGGCACCGCACATCGAGAAGCAAAAAAGTAGCCATAGGTTTTCAAAACGGTAGAACACAGAGGCAGACTACCGCACCCTGTTTGTAAACGTCAACAAGTTGTTTGTAACAGGATGAATAGTGAAAAAGGGTGAAATACATACAAATAACCAACAACTAGTTCTCTCCCTCTGATTGCTATGACCAGACAGTGCATTGTTTTTTAAATGTCAGAAATACAACTGCAAGCAATGCGCACCAGTGCTTTCACCAGATCAGTGTTTGCCCATTCTGATGTGAAAGACAAAATATAGCCTACTACTACTACAACAACAAAAAAACATAATGGGATCACTGTATCAACGCATTGCAATTCCAAGTCAATAATTCTGTGATATCAGCTTGACCATTTTGAAGCAACACTCATTGTGAATCCATTCTGCATAATGTTGTGAACAATTCATAAATAATGGGTAGAAATAAGAGGAAATAGCCAAAACATGCCCCAAATTGCAGTTCAGTGTTTGCAGTCTGATAGTATCCATTATCCCTCCATTCTCGGCCAGTTCTAGTCAATCTGGTGGCCTAGGCCTGCCCCCTTTCCCTCTTTCCTTTTTTGTTTTTAGAAATTGGCATCTGTAAACATAGCATTGTAGGCCTACATCTGATTGAGCACATCTGATCTAGTACCTAGGTACATTCATACTGAGTCTATACAGGCCTACTTAGTGTATAATGAATATTCATTGTTAATGTGAAGTGTAAAGTTTTATGTTGGTTGAAGTTCTGATTTTGTGGCAGTTTTTGGTACTATTGGCGCCCTCAAGACATAGGCCTATTCTGCCAACATGATCTCCAAAAATTCCGTGCTCCTGGACACGGATGTTAAGGACACAAAATCTGTGTCCAGGAGCACGGATTTTGCCAAAATTCCGTGCTCCTGGACACGGAATTGTTTGAAGTGCTTTCTATAGGCTATTTCCACAGTCTTGTGTTTTCTCAGGATTTTTCTCATTTCAAATATTTTGTCTAAAAAAAAAAAACATTTCTTACTGACAGGTTAGGGTTAGAAATTGTTTTGGTCTGGGCACAGCTAGTTTTCTTTCATTCATTATATGAGTTTGATAGCCTAGCAACCAACTGGAAAAGGTATTTCTCAAAAATAAGTCTTTAATGACAGGTTAAGGTTAGGGAATATTTTGGTCAGGGCACAACTTAAATTGCTATAGCATTATTTTGTTTAGGATTAGCATTTGGTATGTATTTTCTAATGATAGAGTTAAAACAGTGCTGTGGTAATAGCCTATAGAAAGCACTTCCGTGTGCCCATCACGGAAAACAATTCCGTGTCCAGGAGCACGGAAAACAATTCCGTGTCCAGGAGCACGGAATTTTGGCAAAATCCGTGCTCCTGGACACGGATTTCGTGTCCTTAACATCCGTGTCCAGGAGCACGGATTTTTTGGAGATCAGGCTAATTCTGCTCTGGGCGACTGCCCTGTCTGCCTTTGTCTAGTGCTGGCTCTGACACCATTCCTTGCGTAAAACCAGTGTATGTTTCGTTACGAGGGCAGAGCCTGGCTACATTGGTTTTCGTAGGGTTACGGAGTGATACTCGATCGGGTACCTAACCGGTAAAAAAGTTCAGTCAGATGACTTTTTTTTGCTTTAATCCCTGTCTTAGTGTGGTTTTAATTGGGTCGTTTTGTCAGATCTCCTGTTTATGTTTTGGGTTCGGTTCCTCTTTTCTCTTAATCCTTTCCTCCCTGGCTGTCTGCTTCCCAATCTCCCTCTTCCTCTCTGTCTGTGTGTGTCTCTTTTTCTTTTCTTTCATAATTCTCCCCACTACCTCACTATCTCACTCCCGAATTTCCTTTTTTCCCCATTACAACTTTCGGTAACACTTAGGGATACATCTATTAGCATTAATACATACAATGTTAATGTCTGCATAAGTCACTAATAAGGCATAAGCAAACACTAAGGCCTACCAGGTCCTTACTAAGGTTAAATTGGTAATAAATCCCTTATTGTGCATGAACAAGACATTTGCGAATACATGCCTAACAAATGTCTGATTTTGCTTTGTACATGCCTTACAAGTTACTTATACAGGGACATTGTATGTATTAGTGCTAACAGATGTATCCCTAAAATAAAGTGTTACCGTGATTTCTTACAGTGTGTGAGTGACACAGACAGCCTTCCATCATTCATCCGGCACCCCCTGCAGCCATTAGTCCTGCCTGCCACACAACCCTGGCTGTATTGTGCCTCCCTTGGTGTTATTATCATTACGGTATTATTGCGATTGTTATGGGGGATTGCCACAGCCAACGCTAATTGGATTTAGCTCGTCTGCTAATCATAATCCATTAGCATTGCCCAACTTTCTTCCCTCTCTCTGTACCTATATTCTCTACTCTCTCCATCTCACTTCACCTGTCTTTCTCCCGCTCTATTCCTCCATCTCGACCTTTATGTCTGCTTCTCTTTCTTTTTTACTCACTTTCTTTCCTTCCTCACATCTGCTTTGTTCTTTATTGTCGTTCTCTCTTTTCCTTCCCACCCCTACTGTCTCCACACATCATCTCTCTCTCTCTCTCTCTCTCTCTCTCTCTCTCTCTCTCTCTCTCTCTCTCTCTCTCTCTCTCTCTCTCTCTCTCTCTCTCTCTCTCTCTTCCTCCTCCCCCCCTATAGCCGGTGGTGAGTTCGTGTGATGTGTTGGTGGTTCCGGTGGGCCACAGTTCCATGGCGAGGGCCATCAACGTCACCCAGAAGCTGTGGACGGCCGGGGTGTCAGCCGACGTGGTCTACGACATCTCACAGGTCCGTGTTCTTCTGTGTGTGTGTGCGCGTGTGCGTGTGTGTGTGTGTGTGTGTGTGTGTGTGTGTGTGTGTGTGTGTGTGTGTGTGTGTGTGTGTGTGTGTGTGTGTGTGTGTGTGTGTGTGTGTGTGTGTGTGTTTGTGTGTGTGTGTGTGTGTGTGTGCGCGTGTGCGTGTGTGTGTGTCTGTCCTTCTGTCTCTGTGTCTGTGTGTTTCTCAGTAAGTGTAAGCGTATATGTGTGGTGCAGGTGTGTGTGTTTGTGTGTGTAGTGCTTATACACTGCGCATGCATGCAAGTCAACGTCTTTGAGATTAAGAATGACTTTGCGGGAACCTCCAGACTCGTGTTAATGAGCTGGATAAAGTGGAGTGTGTTTGTTTTCTGATGTAATTTATGATGTCAGAGAGCGGGAAATGGAGCAGGACGCATCACCACCCAGCGTCATCTTGTTTAATCGACACAATCTGTGAATTGTTTTGCCACATTAAAAAGTTGATTCCCGCCTCTTTTGCTAGTGAGGAGCACGGGGAAGACCATTGGATTCAAAAAGGAAGAGAATGTGATGTGCAAATCAACATAAAGTGCCGGAGTTGTACCAAA
>NC_085875.1:12140888-12143388 GCF_034702125.1 Engraulis encrasicolus
TCCTCTCTATTGTCCTGTTTTTCTTACTCCCCCATTTTAATATCTCTCTATGTCCATCTCTCCCTCCCTCCCTCTCCCTTTTTTTTCTCTTTTTATCCGGCCGTCTCCATCTCCCTTGCTCTCTTCTTTCCCCTCCCTCTCTTCTCTTCCTCCTTCTCTCTGCCTGGTCTGGTCTGGTCTGCCCAGTGGCAGCTGCCATGGCTTTGGGGCATCATCAGAAACGCATAGAGGCCGTTTGCAGAGTAACCTCCAGCCACAGGCTCTCACACTCTACACCACACCACACAGACCACACCACGCCACACAGAACATGGCGGACAGACAGACAGGAAGGCAGGCAGGCAGACAGACAGACAGACAGGCAGAGAGACAATCAGACAGACAGTCAGACAGACAGTCAGACAGACAGGCAGGCAGGCAGGCAGACAGCCCCCATACTCTACGACAGACAGACAGACAGACAGATAGATAGACAAGTCTTAAGCCCAGTTAGACATAATGAACGTTATACAGACAGACAGACAGACAGACAGACAGACAGACAGACAGACAGACAGACAGACAGACAGACAGACAGACAGGTCCCCACAGTCTAACACCACCCATACAATATAGCAGCCATGCAAAATCCTAGTCTGACCAATAGTCAGTCAGACAGACAAACAGCATGGCGTGCCCACACAGTCACTTATACTGGCCAACAGACAGACAGACAACATTGCATGCAAGCAGTGAGGTTTTCCTAGCCAGCAGGCACATAGACAAATAGATAGGCAAACAACACAGTGTGCCATGCAGTGGGCCGGTCTGGCAAATAGCAATAGCCAGACAGAGAGGCGGCACCACTGAGGACAGAAAGGCAACACAATGAGCTGCCAGGGGCGCAGCTAGACAAAGTCTATGTATCACTAAGACGTACCGGTACGTAGACCAAGACATTGATGGAGACAAAAAAAGGGGGAGAGCGTGAGAGAAAACATTGGGAGAGAGAGATTGAGAAAGCCAGAGATGCGATTCACAGAGTAACATGTAAGATGTTATCATTGGCCAGCATCTTTGATAGTTGAGGTGACGGAGTGAGGGATAAAAAGAGAGAAGGGTATACGAAGCACAGACAGAAGAATTAGAGGGGGGAGAGAGAGTGGGATAGAGCAGTGTTCCTCAACCTTTTGTTAGACGAGACACCCTTTCAATTCCTGAACATTTTCAAGGCACCCCAAACCAACAAGCCATAACATGGCATTGCATCGGATACCACGCAAGCTTAACACATTTGGAGACGTCACACAACCTACGTTTGAACTTGCAGCCTACTGGGGCGACCTAAATTTACTTTATTGTGCGTAAATGACAGATGAAAGACTCCACTGACTAAGCAATATTTTATTAATTTAGACAAATATGTATTATATTACATCATTTCGGCCACTTTTCCGCGGCACCCCTGAGGGGGGCTTGCGGCACCCCAGGGTGCCCCGGCACCCTGGTTCAGAAACACTGAGGATAGAGAGCACTGCCGAATGAGATGACATGGGAGACTGAGGAAGATAAGAGGGGAAAAAAGAAAGTTTGCAGAAAAAGTGAGTGAGCCGGAGAGTTAAAAAGGGGTGACAGAGGTGGGGAGCGGGGTAGGTGGAATGTTGAAAAGTCGAGGAAAATTAGAGGTAAAAAGTAGTAGGGCTTTGACTTGTGCCCCAAAATCATAGTCGAAGTTCGTTTCTAAATTAAAAACGATATTCGAATATATTCGAATATTTATCCATATTTGTTACCATTAAAATTGCCCCAGTTAGACCTGATGTCAAGCTGAAGTTGTTCTTTCCCCCAGTCAGTGACTAGTAAAAGGCTATTCCAACCAGAGATGTAGCCTAATGGCCCATTAACAAAATGCATTCAACCAGCCATTATTGTTCAGCGATCGTTCAGCACTTATAAGAAGACGGTACTTAGAGGTGTGAATGCAGATTAAAACATGGCAAAGCTAGCAGCCATGTCAAACTTGTAGCCCAAGTTAAAATTTGAATTGGATCATATGGGAATCATGAGAATTGAGCACACAGCACCAATATCAACAAATATGTATTTATTTTCTATCACTAATGACGGACATTTAGGTAGTGTGTTTGTAGGTCAAGGTAAGATGACTGCTCTCGTCTAAAAACGAACATTACACAAACTAGCAGTGCGCTAAAAACATGCTAAAAGCATGCTAACAAAATCATCACCTGGAGTCTGCCTGATCTGACACCCAGACCAACGAAGCTAATTTGGTCAGAATTCAAAAAACAAAAAGTTATTATCTTACTCTTGGCGTAATCACAGGTAGGCCTACTTGTGGGTTGAATCAACTAATTCCAGAAACTCGTCAACAACTCCAGAAAGTAATGTGATGATGCTTTGTTTATTAACTGTAGCAATTCACTTGAATGGAACTCTGCAGCACTCATCTGCTTGTTATGCGGACTCTGGGGGAGACTGCCTGCCGCAAGTGTCCTGCTAC
>NC_085875.1:12148388-12150888 GCF_034702125.1 Engraulis encrasicolus
AGAGAATGTAGAGTCATAAGGTCAACGTAGGATAGGACTAGGATTCTTAGATGTGTAAGGTCCATAGTGGCTGGGCCTATCATAAGTCATAGATAGTCACACAGAGATTGGGCGCTCAGGTGCGGCCCCTGGTGGCATCAGGGGTGAGGAAAAACTCCCTTTCGCTTGATTCATAGTTTGTAAGGGGGAAAAAAAGCTCAGTGAAGTCTGAGAAAAAAAAGGTGACTTATGTCTTGAGGATAGGAAAGGTGTGTGTGTGTGTGTGTGTGTGTGTGTGTGTGTGTGTGTGTGTGTGTGTGTGTGTGTGTGTGTGTGTGTGTGTGTGTGTGTGTGTGTGTGTGTGTGTGTGTGTGTGTGTGTGTGTGTGTGTGTGTGTGTGTGTGTTTGTGTGTGTGTGTGTGTGTGTTTCTGTGTGTGTGTGTGTGTTTCTGTGTTTCTGTGTTTCTGTGTGTCTACGTGTGTCTGTGTGTGTGTGCGCCTGTCTGTGTGTGTGCGTCTGTTTGTGTGTGTCAGACATTCAAGAGCTGGGGCTCATAAGCCCACAGGTCTCATTAAGGCAAACGTCAGTCAACCGAGACAGACAGGTGTGTGTGTGTGTGTGTGTGTGTGTGTGTGTGTGTGTGTGTGTGTGTGTGTGTGTGTGTGTGTGTGTGTGTGTGTGTGTGTGTGTGTGTGTGTGCGCGCGCATGCGCGCGTGTGTGTGTGTGTGTGTGACTGTGTGTGTGTGTGCGTGCGCATGTGTGTGTGTTTTCACCCCAGGTGTTAGCCATTCGGCAGCAGGAATTTCCGCCTCAGAGTGATGTTGCTCTGGCCGTTTTAACGGCCTGCTTTACTGTGCAATCATTTACAAGAGCATATCCCCTCCAGAACTGTCTAGCAGCCGCAGCAGCGCTGTTTGTCCCATTACACTTGCCGTAGCGTAGCTATTAACACATTGAATACCGGCGGTGCTCACGGAATTATGTCGTAGAATACCAGTGTTCTAAGCCCTTTTTTGACGTTTTTTGTAGACTCACAGCGTATTATGTGATAGGGCCACTGAAATATGTTATGACTCGTTTGAAAGTGGAGACGCTGCCCTCTTAGTAGGTGAAAACGGTGTGTCTCTACGAGCTTTTATTGCCGAGTAAACCCACGCTAAACCGAAGCGGGTATCCATGGAATTCAGCTACAATCGGAGATATTGAGGTTTTTGTGAAGGGTGCGCTTCTTCAGAATGTGACGAGTTTGAAAGGGGACGAGTTGGTTTTAATCACAATTTGGTGCAAGGTTAGCTCTGACACGCATCTTCCTGCTCGTCAAGACACACCTCCTGCTCTATACCACTACGACACCGGCAATCAAAGCCCTTCGAAATCCACGTTTTTCACACAGACTGAACACAAACTCTTTGCACACATGCAGAAGGTCGGACATTTGCTAAAATAGTTCCCAATGACTCCCGAAATAATAGCCCAACATTGACAACAAATCCCAATGATATGATGCTTAGATGTAGCCCATCCGATCCATATGTAGCCATCTATGCTAGCTTCTGGCTTTTCACATACAAGAAGACAGTTCAACATGGGGGTGAATAATCAAATAAACTTATCTGGTTGGCGATCAAACTTCCAAATCGGAGCGCATTACTCCAATTGCCATTTTGATCCAAGGATCTGGTAAAGGTAGCAAGCCCAGAAAGTTCAAGATACTCCTGGCACGATATACAATGGTCTCTGTGTTTACCTATTGCGTGAAGTCAGACACAATACACGCTACCGATCGTACTAGGGAAACAACAACATAGCACGATTCACGAATACGGCAGCACACCTCCTGCTCTGTCACACTACGACACCGGCAATCGATGCCCTTTGAAGTCCCCGTTTTTCACGTGGACAGAACACAAACTCTTTGCACACATGCAGAGGGTGAGACATTTGCTAAAATAGCTCCCGATGACTCCCGAAATAATAGCCCAACATTGACAACAAATCCAAATGATATGATGCTTAGATGTAGCCTAGCCCATCCGATCCATATGATATGTAGCCATGCTAGCTTCTGGCTTCGATTCCCTGATTGTCGCTCCCAACGCAGGACGCTCCCTGGTCGGCTCGCTCCCACTAGCCAGACTATCGATCCCACCGCCATATAACGGAGCTAGTGGACTACACGTCCGGGAGCGATCTCAGTTGGGAGTGTCCATCTACCTCCCCTGGCTTCTCACATACAGGAAGACACAGAAACTTATCTTTTTGGCGATCAAACGTCCAAATCGGAGCGCATTACTCCAATCACATCTCGGGTGCCATTTGGATCCAAGGATCTGGTAAAGGTCTAGCAAGTCCAGAAAGTTCAAGATACTCCGGGCACGATATAATGGTCTCTGTGAAGTCTGCGTGAAGTCAGAGACAGCACATGCTACAGTGACCGTACTAGGGAAATCAATGCAGGCAGGGCGATCATTAGGAGCCTATTACAGATAGTCTACGGTAGGCGGCATGGGTTGGCATCC
>NC_085875.1:12155888-12158388 GCF_034702125.1 Engraulis encrasicolus
CAGATAACAGGAAGTTAGAAAAAAAATGCTCATGTAATGAAGTTACGAAGACGTAGCTTGACTCTCGCCAGAACCTTCTGCATTTCAGCTCAGCTTCGTGAGCTCACATGAGGGTCTGGAGGACTGGAGGATTCACCTATGGCGTAGCTCCAGGTGAATGTTTGGGTTAGGAGCGAGACGGAACCCATTCATCTGGTGCGAGTCAGGTTAACGAAGATGGCCTCCTGTTGAAATGCGAGAGGCAACTTCCAGGGTTGCCAGATGATGATGAGGATTTCCAGCCCAAAACATGCTCTAAACCTGCCTGGAAGAACTAAATCCTGCCCAATTCTATTGATTATGGGCTAAATTGAGCGGGTTTTCCTGCAAAACACCATTTTTACCCGCAGACAGCCGTACAAAGCAGCCCAATTGGGCGGGAAACAGCCCAATCTGGTAACACTGGCTACTTCCTGTACTGGATATGTCCTGAAGGGAGATAGCGTCCAGGACAGCAGGTTTTGTTTTCACTGACGATGCTACACAAGATGTGCTCTTGGGTTTTTCTCATGAACAGCTGCCTTAGTGGTGTCTTGTTCTTAACTGTAACTCCTTCCCCAGGTGAAGTCCTTTGAGAAGGACCGTCAGTCGGAGAAGAGGATTCCTGAGTCGGAGCTGGTGGATCACATTGTGCAAAAGTGCCGGACCAAACTCTCTGAGGAGAGAAACAGGTACCTATCGCGTGTGTGTGGGTGTGTGTATTATGATTTATCCCGACCCGTGTGTGTGGGTGTGTATTATGATTTATCCCGACATACATCTGCGTAGATGTCTGTGTGTGCGTATATGCTTTTGTGCATGTGTGTGCACACATGTTGAGTGTGTGTGTGCGTGCGTGCGTGCGTGTTGTTATTTTTGCCTGTATCTGTGTGTTCTGACCTGTGTGTGTGTGTGTGTGTTTTCCCTATAGGATCGTGCATTGTGTATTGTGTGTATGTGCACGTGTCTCTCGAGCATCTCTTACATAACCTTGTGCATGTGGAATGTGAAGGTGAATGATGTGCCCCTCTTCCCTCCTCTTCCCTTCCTCTTCCCTCCTCTTCCCTCCTCTTCCCTTCCTCTTCCTCTCTCTCCGCAGAGATGCATCCGATAGTGTTTCACTCCAGAACCCAAAGGGATCACTGCAGACTAGCTCAGGTACTGACTGCTACACGCTCCCTCTGTGGGAGATCCTGTTTCTCAATAGAGGTGCTACAGATGTTCCCAAGACCCATTCAAACAAAATTGAATTTTGTGGTGGATTAGGTGGATTCAAGGGTAAAGCTAAACATTCATTTTGCAGGATAATTGATTAAGTGTGGCTTTAGTTGCAGGCCAACTGTGGTCCACAGGCCCAAATCGGTCAGCCTTTTCAGAAAGACCATTATGGCAGTTCATTGTGAAGTGCTGCCAACGTTTGGGTTTGCGCTGCAAATGAAGACCCTTTCTCTGAATCTGTTCACAGTTCCCACAAAACAGGGCCAAGAAAAGTGTTTTGTAGTGCTAATCTGGAATAGAATAGAATGGAACAGAATAGGATAGAAATATAAATAGGGTAGATAACCTTTTATTTTTAACAGTATCTTATTCTGTGCCAAATATGTATCAAATATAATCTCACCAGCATTTGGAGTTCAGTTGAATGAGTTGGCATAATTCACTCTGACAGACTGCCGTATTGGCCGCCCTTTTTTTCTTTTTAACTGAATTAGAAACCCAGAACATGTTTCTGCTGGCAAAGTAGCAAAGTAAGTTCAAAAAGGGCTTTTTAGAAAGAAGAAAGTTTTTGCAAACTTTTCCCTTGAAGTCAGCAAAATACTGTCTAATCATTTAACAGTACCATCTCATTGTGGGATGGCTATAATGGTCTTTCTTTTGCTGAAAGCAAAAGGATTAAATTGCGAATAAGGCAAGTCACGGTAGTCCACTGCTTTTGAATCCTGCTTTTGTGCCTTCTATGTCCTTAAATAACCTCTGTGCTCCAGACATGAAAAAGCGACAACCTTGCGACCAGATTAGTCCAGATTAGACCAGATTACCAGGGTCGGATATCTCAGCCTTTACGGGACGCCACATGTGCTAGTGGTAAATAGGGAATTCCAGTTAGTTTCTTTGTTTTCCTAAATCCCAGTCGGGAAAATCTGCTAAACCATTCTTTCCCGTGCTAATTGCTCACTTACTTAAGACCTGGTCCAGACCAGCAATGGCACAAAACACAGTTTGGTGACAGAAGACATCATTGTGTCAAAGCATTAGTCATTTGTTCTTATTAACAAGGATAAAATGCAGTAAGATTGCAGAATTGATTGGTGTGCTGTGGTCTCTCTATTTTGTGATCATTGTTGTTCCCTAATTAGTCGCTGCAGATCATACAGTGCCCTCCATAATTATTGGCACCCCTGGTTGAGATGTGTTTTTTAGCTTCCAATTATTATATATTTTTTTCTAAATAATATGGGACCTTAATGGAAAAAAGAGAAAA
>NC_085875.1:12163388-12165888 GCF_034702125.1 Engraulis encrasicolus
TTACAAGCCATCAGTGTCACATGACATGTGCTCCCAAAGTAACTGCCAGATTGAGAAGAATTGAAGATGAAACTACCACAAAACTATTACCCTGCAGTGCTGGTATATTGCAGAACTGAAACCTACATCGACTGTCCACAAGAACATTGTATTCAGCACTCAGAGACATGGCCAAGGTAAAACAGGCTGAAACCTGAAGACCACTCAACAAGTAACTCAAGTCAAGACTGGGTCAAAAAATGTCTTTAGACAGTTTTTTCAATGGTTTTATGAACTAATGAAAGTGACTGTTAAAGGCCAACTTCCGATAAAACTCAGTTTTACTCACTCCTTTCGAAGATCGGACGGTCACCCCAAGTTAAACTCACTTGCAAGGCTCTCATTGCGGTGCGTCAACTCTCCTGGCTGTGTTTCCCGGTGTTTCCCAATTTACATAAATAATGCAGAGAAACGAGCGAATCACGAAAGCCTTTCTGTGTTTCGTCACGTCGAAAGAAGGCGTTGCCCACAAAGGTTTATATCGACCCATTTATCTAAAAACATGTCGAGTAATTTTTTTCTGCTTGTTTTCAAAACAAGCAACGTCTGGTGGCCCGAAACATAGCTTAGCTTAGCTATCAGCTGGTTGCTACTCTCAGGTACACACACAGCACAAAGCCTCATACATAAAGCCAACTCACTCTGGTTGCTCCGTGCCTGCAGCAAGCCTATAGGGGTCGCTGTCGAAAGAGCACAGCCCTGAATGGAGCCTGCACGCCTCCGCTGGCGCCCCTATAGTGCAGTACCACCAGGGGAAGTGGCGACTCTGTTTGCCATTACATTCTCTCCAAGAACTTGAGGACTGAGCCAATCAGAGACGCGTTTCTTCGAGAGCAGGAGGAGTGAGCCAATCAGAGACGCATTTCCACGAGAAACACGGAACACTCTCTCGTTTCTCCACAAGCCACCTTGCCAGCTTACAAAAACGTCTTGAAACAAAGCAACCAGCGCGTTTTTTAAAACAGGACCAACGCGTAACACATTCAATAACATTGGGGAACACGGCAGTATTAATGAAATAACGTTGAGAGGCGATCTTTAATGGACCAGGTCGATGAGCCTATGGCTAGATCAGTAATGTGCACACTCAGATCAGTTGCTGAGTTCCACTCAAATACCAGCAGATTACTGCATAAATACCATTGTCTTCGTAAAAGATGCAATTTTCTCCCTCTAAAAGTTCCAGCCATGGGTTCATCCACCCTGTCTGTCAAGAGTCACTTTCCCAAGTCCATAAAACCTTTGAAAATGTTGTGCCCAGGTATTTTTGCCCCCGTTTTGACTTAATTAACTTGTGGAATGGTTGTCTGGTGTCATCCCTTCTTACCTTGGCCATGTCTCTGAGCGCTCAATACCCTGTTTTTCTGGACACTCTGTGTTGGTTTCTGTTCTGGAATATGATAGGACTGCAAGGTAATCATTTTTTTGTAGTTTCACGTTAAATTCTTCTCAATGTTTGGCAGTGACACTTCTTAAGAGACTGATGACTTTGTAACGGTGCATCTGATAGTTCTGTGCGAACGTGACCAACATCTTGCAAATTTCAAGATAGCCACATCCCTCTAGAACACTTCAAAATTGTTTATAGACATTTCAGAGTTTGTTAGATCTATTTTGTGGCCCATTTTCCCAGAAGAAAACAAAGTTGCCTAATAATTATGCACACCTGATATAAGGTGTTGGGCACCTTCGACCACACCCCCATCTTATTATACAAATATACATGACCTGGAATGCTTAAATCAAATAGGTTTTCATGTTCATATAGATTGCTGTTGGAAAATATGCATTAAAAAGACAAAATGGTCGAAAAACATGTTTGCCTAATAATTCTGCACACAGTGTATTTGTAGTAGGGTAACGATATTGTATCGAACCGAGAAATCGTGGTACATGACGTGATGCATACTGTACCGTGATACAAGGAGGCAGTATCGTGATTCACCCTTTCAAAGTTGACACCCATCGGTCCAGAAAACTACTGCATGATATGAAGTGATGGTGCTTCCAAGCTTCAAATCATCACCATTATTATATTTAAACTTTTTAGAATTATTTGTAGCCTCTTGTAACCTATTTTACCTTCAATCTGTCATAGTTTTATTCTTTATTTTACAACATTCGCAAATGTGAAATCGTGGGGTGTATCGAATCGTAAGTCAAAAATTGTGATTACGGACCGAATCGTGAGTTGAGTGTATCGTTACAGCCCTAATTTGTAGTGGTGTTAGTGGGTGTTTAATTTAGTGCTAAAATGTGTTTGTGCGCATCAGGTTGTGCACAATAGCTTAATTGGTGTACTGACAGTAATCTACTTGTCTGTGGTGTGAGTGGGTGTTAGTTTTAATTTGAATGTGTGTATGAGGGTGTGCAGAGAACAATAGCTTAACTGGTGTACACTCTGCACTGCCTTTGCCAGAATCAATTAGCTGAAGATCCTCTGGTGTGTGCGTGTGTGCGT
>NC_085875.1:12170888-12175888 GCF_034702125.1 Engraulis encrasicolus
TCTCATCTGACCAAAGCACATGGTCCCAGTTGAAGCCCCAATACCGCTGGGCGAACTCCAGACGTTTGCGTTTATGATTGTGGGTGAGGAAAGGTTTTCTCCGTGCATGCCTCCCAAACAGCTTGTTGGCGTGTAGACAGCGCCTGATGGTTGATTTGGAGACTTTGTGACTCCAGGATGCTACCATTTGTTGTAATTCTGTAACAGTGAGCTTTGGAGATATTTTGATTTCTCTTACCATCCTCCTCACTGTGCGTGGTGGCAAAATAAACTTGGGTCCTCGTCCAGGCTTGTTTACCACTGTTCCAGTTGTTTTGAACTTCTTAATTATTCCTCTCACAGTAGATATGGGCAGCTGCAGTTGAGTGGCAATCTTCTTGTAGCCTCTGCCTGACCTGTGAAGGTCGACGCACATCTGCCTCACTTGTATGCTGTGTTCCTTTGTCTTTCCCATGTTTAAGAGTGGATAAGAGAAATGGCCTCGGTGTCACGTCATAGTTATACCCCAGGGAAACAGGAAGTGATGAATTACTAATTAAATGTTCCTACATACTCTGGTAAACTTTGTAAACTACTGTAGAAATGACAGAAATGCTTCAATTATATTTATTTCCTGGGATTTGTTAAGGGTGCCAATAATTGTGGAACAGGTGATTTAATGAAAAATAATTATTTTTTAGTCAGGGATTTTTTTTTATTTTCCTACAATTCATTTGAGTTGAAGGCTACATTTTCCTAAAATTTTCAGTGTGACAGTATTCTTCTGCAATAAACACTGAATTTATTTTAAGGCTTTTAACACATCTCAACCAGGGGTGCCAATAATTATGGAGGGCACTGTATATATATATTTCAATTGTGTTTGTGTGTGTGTGTGCGCGCACATTTATGTGTTGATGTGGGTGTGGGTATGTGTGTGTGCGTCTCCAAGATGTAGAGCCAGGACAGACAGGATGCAGATATAGAAGGGTGTGCGTGCGTGCGTGCCTGCGTGCCTGCGTGCGTGCGTGCATGCGTGTGTGCGTGTGTGTGTGTGTGTGTGTGTGTGGGATATGGGTGTGCATGCGTACATATGAGTCTCTCAAATGTACAGACAGGATGCCGATATAGAAGTGTGTGCGTGCGTGCGTGTTTGAGCACGCATGTATGTGTGTGGATGTGTGTGTGTGTGTGTGTGTGTGTGTGTGTGTGTGTGTGGGATATGTGTGTGCATGCGTTCATGTGCGTCTCTCAAATGTACAGCCAGGATGCAGATATAGAAGGGTGTGCGTGCGTGCGTGTTTGTGCATGCATGTATGTGTGTGGATGTGTGTGTGTGTGTGTGTGTGTGTGTGGGTATGGATATGGGTGTGCATGCGTACATGTGCGTCTCTCAAATGTACAGCCAGAACAGACAGGATATAGAAGTGTGTGTGTCTGTGTCTCTGCATGTGTGTCTTTCAGTTGATGGAACAGTACAGTGCACACCAGTCACTCGGTCGCTCCTGTCTGCAGTCATTTGTGGTGTATAGTGCTTCACCCCACCTTACATTGTTCAGCGGACAAGGACCGGCCCTAGCTTACACAAAGTATTCAGCGCCAGACACATACACAGGGAGGATATTGCTTTGCGTGTGTGCACACTGTGCATGCGTGCGTGCCTGCCTGGGTATATGCGTGCGTGCATGCATATGTAGGATACAGGGGTAGGATGGGGTCACAAGTAGGCCCCTGTGGCATGACCGCTAAAAATACTTGATCCAGAAGATGTTGTTTACAGAAGATGTTGTGTTTTGGGGAAACAACAACAATAGCAGGCGCTGGTCGCATTGGGCTTGGCAGCAGGTCAGCTTTCCCCTCCTCGTTGGAAATCTGGAGAATGTTCCGTGGGTGCCTGACTCTCTCTCTCTGTCTGTGATTGTGGCCGTCACCCCTGCCCTCTTATTTTAGTGTGTCTGTGTGTGTGTTGTGTGTGTGTGTCTGTGCGTGTGTCTGTCTGTCTGTCTGTCTGTCTGTCTGTCTGTCTGTCTGTCTGTCTGTCTGTCTTTGTGTGTGTGTGTGTGTGTGTGTGTGTGTGTGTGTGTGTGTGTGTGTGTGTGTGTGTGTGTGTGTGTGTGTGTGTGTGTGTGTGTGTGCGTTTGCGAGTGTGTGTGTGTGTGTGCGCATGTGTGCATGTGTGCATGTGTGCATGCGCGCGCACGTGTGTGTGTGTACGTACGTGCGTGCGTGTGTGTGTGCGCCTGTGCGTGTGCAAAGGCCTGTGCGTCTGTGCGTGTGCATGGGCTTGTGCCTAGGCGTGTGTGTGTCCGTATGAGTGTGTGTGTCCGTACAGTACGTGGTGTCAGGGGAATGTGTGCCAGATATGGGCCACCTTGGCTGGGTGTCGCCACCAACATGGAATAGTGCCAGGTCCCTTTGTCTTCTTACTCTGCCATTGTGTGTGTGTGTGTGTGTGTGTGTATATGTGTGTATAGTGTGTGTATAGTGTGTGTGTGTGTGTGTGACCTGTGCGACCTGTGTCTGGCTCTACCCTCTGGGGCGTCTGTTGGCGAGCCACTTATTTCCTGTGGAACACATGGACGTGGAGTCCGTGTATGGCACAGAGATGTGTGTGTGTGTGTGTGTGTGTGTGTGCGCGCGTGTGCGTGTGTGATAGAGCAGAAAGAGTACTTGGTCAAAAAGCGTCTGCCAAAAGTCTGCCCAGA
Organism: Engraulis encrasicolus; assembly: GCF_034702125.1. Taxonomy (NCBI): domain Eukaryota; kingdom Metazoa; phylum Chordata; class Actinopteri; order Clupeiformes; family Engraulidae; genus Engraulis; species Engraulis encrasicolus. The sequence goes on from NC_085875.1 coordinate 12,173,573, forward strand.
GAGGTGATGTGATAAGAAGTCATTGTGTCTGCAAGCGCAAAGCATGTCTGACATTTCTAGCTCATTACTTGTTTCCTATTTTTCTCTCCTCCTCCTCCCCATCCTTCTTTTCCTCTGAGATTAAAATGTTCTTTCCATTTTTGTGAGATAAACAGAAGCACGTTATTACAGTATGCTGCAACAACAGTGACATAAACCAGTCACTAACTTATGCTCTCTCTCCCTCAATCATCTTTCTCTCTTTCCTTTTCTTTCACCCTCTTCTCATGTGTCTTTCTTTCTTTCTTTCTTTCTTTCTTTCTTTCTTTCTCTCTCTCTCTCTCTCTCTCTCTCTCTCTCTCTCTCTCTCTCTCTCTACGCAGGTTGACTTGGCGAAGGAAACCCTCATCAATTTCCTGTCTCTGGAGGTTCGTAAACGCCTTTTGTGTTCCCCCGAATAACTCTCCACGAAAAGTAAATAAAACCCCAAACACACCTTCCTCTGGTGATAGAAAAAAAAATTGTGTGAGAGAAAAACAAAACAGACAGGACAAAAGGCTTGATCCTGTCCAGTGGCGGAACTATTGCACACAGGGGCCCCAGGACCAGACACTGATATGGCCCCTCCATACAGCCTGCCGAGGTCACGATAGGACCCCCCAGCACCAGTACGGGAAGGCCCTGGGCCCTGGTGCAAACACCCTGCTCACTGCCCCTGTACCTTCGTCTCGTACCCTGTCACTTGTCCCAGAGCTCAAGCCAGGCCGTGCCCTCCTAGTGACGCAACAGCTTCAGCGTTGCTACCAGTCAGGTCAGGAGTCAATGCAAGTACTTTCTGAGTTCCCACAAATACGGGACGTCGATGTCGATGATAATCAGGCTACCAGAGCCCCGCCATCCCCCTACCTTAGTTCCTACTTCCTGCGTCCTCCCTCCTACCCTTCCCTTCCTCCACTGGCAGCTTACTAGGAACAAGGCAGAGAGGAAATGGGGGGGTTCCTCCAGTCGGCCCCCGCTTTGTTTTGCAGAGGGAAACCCCTCCGTGTCTCCCTGCTCCCTTCCTGCTTTTCGTCCTCCAGCTTCCTCTGTGCTTGCTTGCGCGTGGCCGTGTGTTCGGCCAGCCCCTTGCGTGGAATGGCGAGAATGCCAGCGATTCGTGACCACGTCACAGGGCCAACGGGAGATGGAAGAGAGACGCGGTGGAAGGGAAAGGGAAGTAAGAGAGAGAGGAGGTGGTGTTGGGATGTCGCGTTTGCCACTCGTCTTCACAAACAACCAGACCGTAAAACATCCGGACACTACCGAACTATGGCCTAGCAGCCGGTTTAGCTACTTGGTAACCTTGACTCAACTTAGCCCAACATTTGTGTGAGGTTATCTGTGTATGGGTCTTCATAAGAGTAAGATTATGCACATCCCACCTCTCTGAGGCCAGGAGCAGGACAAAGGCAGATCTGATAGTGGAAAAAGTAGAAGTTGCTCCGCTTTGAAAATGTATTCAGGTCATACAACGTTTCGACCCAACAGGGTCTTCATCACGCATCAGGGTCTTCCACTTGCATCTTCCATCTGTGCAGGGGACCATGGCTTGTCGTCTGTTTTATCATCTTTCCTGAAAATGTGATCCACTTCCGTGCAGAGTAACATTCGTCAATATGCGATGCGATAATGTTACTGTGGCACCCATGCCACTAGGGCTTCTTTTTAAAAAAAAAAATGTTGGGGCCTTTCAGCCTTTATTGGTTTTTGTGAGACAGGATAGTGAAGGACAGGAAGTGAGCTGGGAGAGAGAGATGGAGAAGGACCGGCACAGGACCCGGACCGGGAATCGAACCCGGGTTGACCGAGTGGTAAACGTGTGCCCTACCATATCAGCCACGGTAGGGCCACCACGAGGGCTTTTTTTGACAGGACAGTGGAGGAGGAACGGGAAATTCGTGGGTAGAGAGAGAGACGGGGAAGGATTGGCAAAATGACCCAGGCCGGATTCGAACCTCGGTCGCCGGCGTAGTAACCCAGTGCCCTACCGTTAGGCCACGGCAGGGCCGTGCCCATGCCAATAAAGTGGAATGAATTGAATTCAATAGATGAGTTGACCGGCCAGAATTACATTTATTGAACAATTACACTTACATGCAGAAAAAAAAACTGAAAAACAAATGTAAGCACGCTGACAAAACAGACAAACAAATGGAACTGGAAAAACAATAGCCCCAAACAAATTTCCTCTTTGTAGGGCGAGCGCTGCTAAAACACACACCCACACCCACATCCACACACACACACACACACACACACACACACACACACACACACACACACACACACACACACACA